>NC_044495.1:26279710-26567210 GCF_902362185.1 Chanos chanos
AAGGTGTGGCATGAACTTTGAAGTACCATTTAGAAGCAAAATGTCTGGTTGCTGATTTTACCAAGACTAGAGCACAAGACATGTTGTGAGTGTTGACTTGGGAGGATAATGGAAAATTTAAAAAAGGTCTTAAAAGAGGCATTAAAAGAGCCCTTATCATTACCAAAACTGTTATCAGTGTCATACTCATAGGATGGGGCTATTGTCATAACAACACCAATAGCTTACCTGTCTGACAGTGACTTTTGAACATTGAACGGGAGAGTGACCAAGACTGACAGATGCATCCAAATGGACGATGTCCGGCTGCATATACTTGGGCCCTCAGCCTGAAGTTTGCGAGTTCAGATTTGAGCTGTAAAGCCGAAATGTACTGTAGAATGCACTTCTGCACTGTGCTGCTTTGCTTTTACCAGGCTGCCTGTGTAGGGGCCTAATATTAGTTTGTTTTTCAGTCACTGAGTAATTGTAGTATTATGCCAATTACATATAATATTCAAAAAGTGTGTGTGTGTGTGTGTGTGTGAGTGTATATATACATATATATTTATAGCGTGATCAGCATATGTAGTGTGTGTATATATGTTCTAATCTCTTCAAAATAACATTGAAAGTCACATTTTGCACTCATTTTTGACTGTTTAAATAAACAGAAATGCAATTTCCTGTGCAGAAAAGGTAGTACGTCCATACCTTTGTCTAAAATTAGAATCAGGTGTACCAAAACAGGTGCAAATGATTAGAACATCATTAGAGAGTAAGTTAGAGTGCACTGCCTTTTATAAACAACAGAAACCTGTGGTCTGGTTTGGCCTCAGCAATTAGAGTGTGTGGCCACGCCACGGTAAGATCAAAAGAGCTCTCTAAGGCTCTCAAAAGGAAACTGTTGATACCTATGAGCTGGGGATAGGTTTTAAAACCATTTCCCAGCTATTTGTAGTCAGTCACTCCACTATTTTAAAGATCATCTGTAAATGGGGAAAATTCCAAACCATCGGCAATCCATTTGGGCCTGATTATCCAACCAAATTCAGCCTAAAAGCTGACTGAAACATGCTGCAGGAAGTCTCCAAGAACTCCCAAGACAACGGGATTTACAGGCAAGTCTTACCTCGTTGAGTGTAAGAGTGCATGAGTCAACCATCCCAAAGACACGGCACGATTTTGCTGTACATGCAAGGTCAGAAAGGAAGAAGCCTCTGCTTTCAAAAAAGAATATAGATGCACACCTGAAGTTTGCCAGACAACACCTAGGTGAAGACCAGGACTGTTGGAACAATGTGCTTTGAACATATGAGAAAAGGTAGAGCTGTCTGGCCACAATGCCTGTTACCAACTGTAAAGCATGGCAGTCGCTGTGTTATGTATTGGTCTTGTTTTCGGTGCCTCAGGGCCTGGCCAGTTTGCCTTCAGAGTCAGCCATGAATTTCCCTTTGTGCGAGAGTACTCGAAGAGAATATGTGGCTGTCTGTCAAAAAACTGTAGCAGAACCATATGTGGACCTAGCAACAAGACAATGACCCAATACACTAAAGCAAATTCACAAGAATTGCATAAAGAGAAGAAAATGGAGGATTGTGGAATGGTACGGTCGAAGCACAGATCGTAACCCCACAGAAGTGTTGTGGGGGAACTTGAAGCTGACAATACATGTGAGAACCCTCAAATATCACACAGTTCAAGGAGGTCTGCAAGGAGGAGTAGGCAGAAATTTCTCCAACTCTAACTAGGAGACTGTTAGATGATTATGAGAAATGCCAACAAGAAATGATTTCTAAGGGGGCAACAGCAGCTGTTGAAATTGGCGGGGGGCATACTTCTATTTCTTCCACTGCAGACAATTGCATCCCTGTCTTTTGTTGAATAAATGACTACAAAGAAGAATTTTCATTGTTATTTGTGAAATGAGATCACCTTTATCAATATTGTTGAGATTAAGATCAAATATCCATATACACAGAGAAATTGAAAAACGCATTTTTACGGGATGTACTTAGCACTTTATCCATCTATTTATCTTGCATCTTTTACTCTGTTTGAATTAAGAGGTTTAGATGCATGTTGTCAGTGATTTTTTTCAGGTCTTCTGTTGCAGCTGGTTGAGGCATGACTGTGTGATTTCTGCCTAGGTATTGACATGAGTAACCCCCCCCCCCCCCCCCCCCCCCCCCCCCCGCCTAGGTATTGACATGAGTTACCCCCCCCCCCCCCCCCGGCTGTCGCTGAGCGATGCCTGAGGCTGCTTGTAACCTTTGCATTGGAGTGGCAGTAACACTAAAATACGCATGTCTTCATTCCTCCCCCAATCCCACAGGCTCTCCCATCACAGAACTGCCATGGTTTTGTCCCAACAGATAACCATCAAATCATTGTCAGAGGAATGAACACTACAATGACTTTATTGGAGAAGTGCACTAGGGACTGCATGTTCAAAAATGTATGAATGTAGTGAGTAATATCTATCTTGGTGAATGCATAATTTCTTGTTTTATGCATTGCTCTTTAGTTGAATATAGTGATACATTCTTGTCAAATGAGTATTTTCCAGCATCATAGCAACAGCGTATTTAGCATAGATGTGCTCACAGTTGTGTTAAGCTTCCATGTGACAGTTAAGCTAATTGTGGGTGCTGACATTTGATGTCCATTAATCAAGCATGGTCCGTCCACCCTGAGGCCTAATGATCCAACAACGTGCATCACACCAGTCACTGGTCAGAAAACAACCCTCTGTCAGCCATCTACTCAGCCGGTTTTGTTTTCCAAGCATAGTCAGCCTGAAGCCGGAACACTGGCGCTAATCAAGGCAGCAGTTCTGATATATGTTCTCTGGCTATACACTGGTGCATGGAGCTTCCTCCCTGGGTTGGTGCACTGGCAGAGACCTGGATGGGTAGTGAGATTTGCCTGTAGAAAAGGGGATGGAGGAGTCCTTGTCAAGCTTTGGCTTTGATTTGTTAATGATTTTCTTGTTGCATTGATCTATAAATGGGTTACAGATAACAGAAATACACCTGCCCCAGTTGTGGATGCAAAATTGAATGCTACATCACTGCCATTGGCTTTTCCGTTGGAGATGGATTACTTTAGACTGTCCCACACGCTCGTTTGTATGCATTTATGTAGTAAATTCTTTTACCCTGTCAGTCACAATAAATAAAAACTGTAGGTCACTGCTTCCCCAAATTTTCAAGTTTAGGAGCCATAGGGGTGCACAGGAAGTGAAGGAATAACATGTCTGAATTCTGAGAGGCCAAGCTGAGTGGTCTTTCATGGCAGTAGGAAATGAAGGATTTCATTCAAAGAGTCGTTTTGCAGAAAGCTGTTCAACAGAGCTAATGTGTCCATGCATAATTCAAGCAAATGACCTCTTGTGTGTTGGCCCATACATACCAGCCTGTTCTGTCTTATTTTAGAGACTAGGCGTGTGTTTGTGTGTGTGTGTGTGTGTGTTGGGGAGGGGGGGCCTCAAATATTTTGAGCATAAGCACCAACTGCCGCCTGTTAATCAGCTTTATGAGTCTCTGAATGCTATTATCTCTTTCATCTTCCTTTTTTAATGAATTCACCTTTCATATTCAAGACCTTAGAGAGATGCTCCTTACTTTGAAGATTTTTTGTTTTATGTTTTAGTTAAGACAAAATGCAGTATGTGACATGGCACGTGGGTGGCTACTAAAAGCCAGTCTCCAAGGCAACCATCAAATTTGATGCTTCAAGTTAAATAATTAGCTTTGCAGCATCCAGTGAATGTATGTAACAGTCGGGTTGAAGAGATATTCCTCTTCATTTTTTTTGCTCTGGTATTTTCTTCCAGTTTCAGCAATGTTGTTGTACCCTGTCTGATCAAAACTTCAAATTGCATTAATACATCTCAATTGTACCTTCTTGGGAAATGACATTGCAACTCAATATAATGTAGCTCAAGGAATTTTTTGGGACATTCTTGAAATGTGATTGAGCTTGAGAAACATCAAAAATACAACTTGAAGACAATTTGGAAAAATAAATCAATCCAATCTGTGGTCACTTTCTCATTTGTCCTTCAAAGCTCCCTGTAATCAGAAACACGCTCGGGTCGCCAGTCAGGTTAAGGAACATTAGGGTATAGTTGTCTCAGGAAAAGTACAGATAATGTGTGTATATTTTGTTGCCTGGCCATGGTGAGATGACTATGTTTGCTTTCTTGTAGCTGCAGAGCAGCAGATGCAATATACATTGGGAAGGGTCACATGGTTCACTATGGCAACAATTGGTGTGGAATGTGGGAATATAGGTTTCCAGGGTGACGCTGTTACCTTGGTGCAGTTGTAGCTTGAATAGCATAAGAGTCACCTTGAGACATTTCAAAAAACAACAACAACGAAAAAAAAACACAGAGGATGGAGAAAATGCGTAAAATTTCTCAACCATACATTCTGCATTTTTCTCTGTAGGGAATTGATGCTTACTAATATTTTGACAATATTTGACATGTCAAATCAACCATGTGTTAAATGTGTAATCTTTCAAGAGTCAGTGTAATTGTATTGCCACCTGTAATTGTAGTACTTGATGTAATTTTTTTCACCTTTTTGCACCAGTCACTAATAAGAAAACAAATGGATAGACCTTCCGCCTGCCCTCATTTAGTCTTTTCCCCTCTCTTCAGTGTTGTGGCTTCAGAAAGTAAAATTTACCACATTCTTAATATGCTGGTCCACATCCAAAGATGCTTACATTTACTGAAGATAGATGTTTTTTGTCTGTAATAGATGATTTGTGAAGTATGGTATTTTTTTGATTGGAACCTCAGTAAATGGTGGGGGACACAGTTATAATATGAAGAGAACTAACACTCTACGTTATGCTGTTATCAAGATACTGGGTTCATAAAAGCTAGAGCATGGTTCCTTTTGTTGTCACTGTTAAAAGAAAAAGCACTACAAGTAATGAAATACAACTGTTGAAGAAATGTGTTTTATTTACATGTAATTTACAAAACTTGTGTCCTCTAAAGTATGAAAGAGTTGGCCAGCACTATTGGACTCGTATTTATTTTGAAAACTCGTGATTCTGTAAGCTTTCTTAAGCTGGGATTCAAAGAGCTGCATGTCCAGGGAAATGTACAAATGCACATATAAAAACACTGAGTAACCATCCCCTGAGACAGGAGAGGTTACTCTTGGTAAAAGTGTCAGTTAAATGAATAAATGCAGTTGGTTTTATTATGGAATGCCTTCTTAAAAAACATATTCTTTAAGAATGCACTATAACCGCAAAGGACAGGAAGCACGACATACTCATCGTGATTGTACATGGTGTTATCTTTAGTTGGGGCAATTGCTCAAATATAAAGGCCATTACAAGTTTCCAGCAGTTGTACTCCTAAGGCATATAAAATTTTAATGAAACAGTGTTTTCTGCTGATGTATCTGTTATGCCCTTGGAACAACTTAGTAGGAATCACTGTGAAATTTTAATATAATTTTGTCAGTGAGCACTATCTGTGTTTTCAGTATGTAAGTTAACTTATTTACACTGGCCAAGTGTTGAGGGGCATTTTTTGACAGAACAGTGTGTAGCCATCTTTCGAGTGTGAGTCTGTGTCACAGTGACACATCTGTGGTTCTGAAAATACACCAGAGATGCTGCAGGCTTAGTAACTGCTCCTGGCTGAGTGGCCTGGCCAACTGAATCTTGCCAGTTATCACAGCAGTGTCATCCACTGACATAATGACTCACCAACATTATATTATACTGAATCACCAGCGTTAAATCAACTCATATTATCTAAGCTTAGTAGCAGGGTTGGGGGCTAGTGCCGTGAATAAACCTTTCTGTCTGAACCTCAAAATGTGCACCTCTAAGTGGACTATCTGCTCAGGCGTTAACCTCACTGGTTAAAGTGTCTGACTCTACCCAGAATTAGTTTGAGTACAACCTAGGGCAGATGTGACATCATTCCCATGACCCATATTGGGAGTAGATTTTAGGAGAGTGAGAGTAGCAGAGATGAGCCGGTCTGTGTTGCAGGTGGACCTCTCTTCCTTCCTCCTGACCCTCCGTAGATATGCTGATGATGGAGTTATCCATTTGAGCTTTGTCAGGTCAAGAGGTCTGACTCCCTGTCCCAAAGTTTATAATGTGTTTCAGGCTTGGGGGGAACTCATTACACCTGGTGTTTGAGTCGTTTGGCCAAAGATGCTCCAAATCCATAGTTTTAAACATGGACTTTGACTTTTTGAATTATTGCTACTTTCACTTTGGGATATATCTGTCATGAATGTGGATGAGTCATAAATCTGAAGAATTCTGGGGTGTGTGATAAGACTCTTTTGCCTTATAGATAGATCCTAACGTTTGAGTTATTTCACATGTAACAGACACACTCCACCCAGTTTCACCTTCAGGTGAACTCCTGTGCCATTAAAAAGTCATTAGGTTTGGGCAAGTTATTAACCTTACTACTGGCAGTTTTGCTAATGGGACCACCTCTCCCTAATGGGACACCACCTCTGCATATGTATATGGCTGATGTATATGGGGTCAGAGGACAGGGGCTCTCAGGGGAGGTAAAGAAAGAGTGTTTTCTACAGGTTGCTTTGAGAGTCTTCTGGCCTCTGCCCTCAGTCTGTCAAAGCATCAAACTGCTCTTGCACATTTTTCTAAAAGATGAATGTTCAGTTTACAGAACAGATTACTAGAAAAGGAAAGCAGCTGTACTGTCCCCCCCCCCCCCCCCCCCCCCCCCCCCGCCCTTTGGATTGTATTGAAAATATTGCATTGGTTGGTAAGCACAATGACCTCTCAGTCTCATATGTGTAATTCTCATATATGGAATTTTGTGTTGGTTTATATATAATCTTAACTAACAGTGATCTTTCTGTTATGGCCCATGATTTTAAGTTGCACAAAAGATCTGTTAAGACTGAACTCAGACTCATTATGTAAGGAGTCATTCTTTCAGCCCCTAGTCCACCAGGTATATGTAAAATCTAAATTACAGGCTTGCACTCAGAGCAGGTTTTGGGGTATTGGTCTGAGAGACATGTTATTATAGAGCAGAGAGCTGTGGAGCAAGTCTAGCCACAACACTACAGAGCACATATATTCACATTTCTTTTTCCAACCTGGTAAAGTCACATGTAGTCTGTAATGGGTTGTGAGTCAGGCGTTATGCCTTAACAGAGAAAGAGACCAACAAAACGACATCCCTCAGATATTTAGTCTGGTAAAAAAACAAAAAAAAAAGCACTAGAGTATACAGGCTCTCCCAGTATATCCAGCCAGCTGCAATATAACCTTTAGCCTTCACCGAGGTGAACACCTTCTCAGATGAACCGCTGTCTCCATTTTAACCCAGCATTTCTGCATAGTGGGCTAAGTGTGTCACGTTCTAAAGGTGTGAAGTGACAAACTGTGACCGCTGTGGCAATCCAGAGTGGCCCTTTGTGTCTGGTGGTTTGGAGTTTTATGTATTGGTGCTGTGTGGCATGATGTGATGGATGTAAATGGTGATGGGACTTTACAGCTCACACACAGGTCTGTTCATCTGTCAGACTACTGCCCCACAGGAACACATAGACCATACAGATCACACAAAGCATAGTACTACAGAGATACCTCTTAACTGGGGGTTGGGGGTCAAAAAGGGAGAGGAAAAGGATAGGACAGATTAAGGTGTAATAAAGACAGATGAAGGTGTAATAAAGACAGATGAAGGTGTAATAAATTTGGTGTAAGAGAGGAAGTTTAAGAGTAGAGCGAGAGCATGTAGAAAGTTAGAGATTGGTAAAGAGAGGCAATTTTTAAGGAGAGTGATCTGTCACAGGGTTTTCAGTGTTTCATCAGAAGCAATACTAATGGCTTTTGTGTTGTCTCTTTGTTATCTCGGTAGAGAATGCTCGTGCTTCCAAATCCTTATGCTTGAACCACTGTCAGAACCTTCTCCTCAAGGAGGCACAGAGATAAATGATAGACTACAGAATACTTCTGTGTGTAATAATGGAGTAAAAGATCAATCAAACTCCCTCATTCGAAACTACTCACAATAGTTAAATAACAATAAACAATGTGTAATGACTGTGTCATTCTCAGTGTTTGATAAAAGTCCCAAACTAACACGTTACTCTTGGATACTTGATGATGGGCCGCTTTAATAGGAGCTCACAGCATTTTATTATCACTGTCATGCTGTTTTTGTATTTATGTTTGCATTTGTGATCATTGTTGCATTTGTTATCATTCGCACACTGCTATGTACAAAGCCTCTTTGACTGTCATCCTCCAACCCCACTTACCACACAAGTTTTAGGAAAATTTCAAAATCTTAAAAGTCTGCTTGTTGTGGTCACCGCCCTTCTTGCATGAATTCCCAGGGAGCATTGGAGCTGCTTGCCTGATCCCTCCCTGGTGCTCACCTCCATGTCGGAGACCTTTTGGAAAATGCCAGAGATTCACAATGCCAGACCCTGTACACTAATTTAATCTGAATGTTGCTGCAGGCCCCTCTATTCTAGCTGCCTACCTCTATGTGTGTGTGTGTGTGTGTGTGTGTGTGTGTGTGTGTGTGTGTGTGTGCGTGTGTGTGTGTGTGTGTGTGAATGTGTTTTGGTGTATACACTTGCATCTCTATTTGATTTACTGTTGCACCACTTCTCTAAATAGGGGAAATAATTTTAGGTGGCAAGGACATGTCCATTGTGACCTTTAAAAGTTTATTGGCTGGCTGTTGCCATTATGCTGGGTAGTGGAAACCTCTCTTCACGTGCTGCTTTGTGTGTGTCCACTGGCCGAGGCTCCACAGGGAACCTCAGCCTGTGTTGAGTACTGAGAGTAGCATTTTTATTGCATTTGCACACATCTAATTTGTGCAGGAATCTTGTGGTTCTTGCTGAGCAAGTGCCCAGTGAAGTCTACAGGAGCACAAGCTGGTGTGTGCTGATAAGCCCAATGGACAATAGGAATCTGTAACACAGCCTTGAGACAAGACAAGGGCCTTGCTGCATGTGTAAATCAGACACAGACTCGGCACTGTGCTACCTCATACCCAACCACATCCACTTACTCGACACTGCGTAATCAAACTTACCCACTGGTGTTTCCAGACCACTGATTCAGCTTCCCTCACTGTTTGTTTGATGGACATCACACATGCAGTATGGTCATGTATTTTATGACTAATTGAACAGCTGTCCACTTCAATGAATTCTTCCAGGTTTATGTAGGTTCATGTCTGTAACAGCACTGGTCTAGCCTATATACTGTAGTAAGCTGTGCCTTTTAAAAATGTTTAATTTTTGCCTGCCTTTCTGGCATTATGTTAGTGCTTAAGTTGTTTTTTTTTACTCAGGACAATTAGCTCATTTTTATATGTCATTGAATATGTTCATTACATTTAATCATGCTGTGTAGTTCAGGATCGACTGAATAGCTCTCTACTGTGCCCTTCACTTTTTTAAGTTCATTGTGAGCTGCCACTGCAATTATTTCCTAATCAGCTCTTCCCTGCGTTGCCCATTTACTGAAGCGTTACTGCAAAAAGACTAATGGGAACAGTAGCTGGCATAATAATACTGCATTTCAATCTTAAGGTGGATTAAAACAGATTTGTATCAGTTTTTCATACAGATGCCTGACTGATAGCAGGCACTTGATCTCTAAATGCACACTGTGCTGTCATGAACAATTGCAGTTTAGTGGTTTTAGTCACATGCTGATAGAACTACACCATTTCTTCTAAAAACTTTCCTCCCTAGAACATATCATCACATCTTCCCTCTATGCAGTTTATCCAGAGAAATCCATGTAGGAATGTTCTGTCACCTCAGTTTTTTGCCCATCTGTGGCCTCTGTGATGTTCCTTTTACAATCTCAAACCAGCTTTTCTTTTTCTTTCTTTCTTTTTTTCCCCCCTCTTTTGCACTTAATCTTCGTTCCAAAATAGAGTCTAATGCCAAACACATTTATTTGATCAGCCAGCCAGAACTCAGTAAAGGTGAGGTATTTTAAACTGGACTCTTGAGATGGTCATACTGAGACAGAATACGAGGTTGGGCAGAGGTCAAGCGAGTCTGAAAAACCATCTTTTGATCTGCTGCCTTCTCTGTCCACAGTGAAGAGAATTACCTGGCAAACAGAGGGAGGGAGGGCGAGAGACGGTGAAAAGGAATAGCTGACCATTTCAGGCTGTCACTGTAGATTAAACAGTCCTGGAAGAAGAGACCCATCTATCAGGCTAGATATCAAACCCACCATTTCTAAACACCTTACCCTGCCTCATGTACCAACGCACTCGCAAACAACTTTGGCAGTCGTGTTTATTCAGAGGCTGTGGTCACATCCTACTTGCTTCACTTATTTGTACTTATGAAATCATATGGATTTTGGTATACCAGCAAACAGAACTGCAGGTGAGTTAGCCGAGTCTAAGAATCAGACAGCCATTAGGATGGTGAATTGAGAGTAGTGGACTCTGTATGTTTGAAGATTCTTTGATGGTCTTGAAAGCTTTTCTGTGTGTTTGTTGAAGTAATCCACGAATAAAAGGTCTGAATCTTATACTTTTGTCAGTCCACTCTGACAAATTTGCAGTGATGGTGCTATCTGATTCTCTGTTTTTGAGGTGCCTTTGTTTTTTCTTTCACTTGACTCAAAAACAAGTTTCCGTTCTTAGAAATCCATCAAAGTCCATGCAGAGAAATACTTTGAGGTTCCCTAACACATTGTTAGGGCAGAGACAGATTACGGTTTCATGCTTCTTGGAGAGAATGTGTGTGTGTTTATGAGAGTATGTGTGTACTTTCATACCTGTATTTGTGGATGTTGTGAGATCAGAAGTTGTGCAGGGCTGCCATTATCACACCGGTAGAGAAACCCTAGTGGCCCCTGGACAGATATGAATGTATGACAGGCCTGATAAAACCTGGAATAGTTAATGTGTAGAGTAACATTAGTGAAACAGAGCATCCAGTCATTTTCTTTCCCAACTGGAGTAGCATGCAAATCCACCACAACACCTGATGTCACTTTTCCCTCTTCAGGGCTTGTGCTTCTCTTGGGAGCGAGGTGATGAATGGCCTGACATTTGCAGGCGTGCTCATGTTGCTGTATTGTGGAACTGGCTTGTGTATTTTGCTGCCTTGCTGCTCTCCTACATTGGCTCTAAATTGGAAGTGTGGATGCTCATTAGGTTTGGAAGGGAAATGTTTGCTCCCACTAGGGTGTAAAGTTATGATTTGGCCTGGGGTTTCTCAAAGCTCAGAATGTGTTCCTCCATAATAAACTGCACAGGTTACATATTTATAAATAAGTCACATGCTTTTATGTATTTCACACACATAGAGGCAGCTAAAAAGACCTTATAGATTAGTGTCCTTTAGAAGCATGTATGTGACACTTGTATTCCTTTTAGGGAATAACACTTGCAGAAACTGCTTGCAGTTAACTTGTCTGACCCGTCCTTGTACTCATCTCAGCCTCCCTGTAGTAGTGTGAGGTCAGTTCTGCTGACACCCCATGTAATTCCCTGTGTGTGACTGCTGCCTTGAGTAATAGGTATCACCCCCTCCCAAAAGGGATGAGCTGCACAAGACTGAATAGGGAATCATGAACTGTTGTGTTAAGGCTTTTCAGTCATACTGCTTTTTATTATTATCTCCTCTCCCCAGTTGTGCTACATGTATTTTAACCAGTGCAGGCTTGTGAGGGCCATGCTGCTACATTTTACTCCACACAGTCAGGGTTGCGTCTCCTTTATTTTCCGTTTGTGAGGAACAGAATCAGTAATAAGAGACAAGGAGGGGCAGTAAATCTCCAGGGGTTGTAATCTCCTGACCCCCCTCTCAGATTTATGTGATTGCCATAGGGGGCCTGTACAGCAGAGTGATGACCTCTCTTAGTTTAGCAACCAAAGGTCAACATAAATCAAGCTTCTTGATTTGTGGCTTTTCCATTTGGGTCTTTCTGTTCTTTTGGAACAGTAACACCGTATGGACAATTCAGACTGCAGTCAGATCCTGTGCTTCTGATGGATGTATGTGCTTGCCATTCACTCTGAGGATGTGTGTGTCATTAAGCTGCCATCCCTCATTCGCATGGAGCAGGCCTCAGATGAGGTAGGCCAGACTATTTACAGGGAAGCTTTGCTCTTGTAGTTACTTATTTCTCTGGGGAGGTCTTAGTGAAATCGCTGTAAAAGTTACCTGTTATATTAGGTATTTAAAACATCTCATTTTCATTGTCCACTTAGTTTTAATGAGTGTAAATTAGCATGCCTTGAAGTTGGGATTTGAATGTGATGGCTTTGAGGAGGACAGTTCTTTTACGATCTAATATCGGCCTTCGGAGGGTTTTCATTAGCGAAAAGTTGGAACCCCAATCACAGCAGTTACAGAGATGGAAGCAGGACACTTTCAGAACCCATCACATTCTAAGTTCTGTGGCCTTGCTTTCCACCATACAACTGCCGTGTCTGAAGGCTGTGACCAGATTGTTCATATGAACCTGCTCATTCAAGAACGCCAATGGTGTTTCCAGAGGTGTTGTTTGTTTTGGTACTTTTTGGTTTTAAAGAAGACAGGAGATGAAAAGATATTGGCTGATTGGACCCTGGATGAACAAGCTTGTCTCAACATGCTTATGAGTTACTGCAGTTCTTTTCAGAAATGATCTGCTAGCTTTCTGGGCTAATTGACTTTGGTCTTTTTGTCCAGGTGTTTGCAGATACTCGTTTTATTGATTTCTCTGAAGTTTTGTCTCTGAAATTTTTTTTGTGTGTTACAGAATATATGAGATAAACATTGCTCAAGTTAACAGAGCCTTTGAGCGATACAGCTGATATGGGGTTTATGTATTTCTCCCCTTCTCCAAACTGTGCTCTCCTGTCTCCTGGGACTGATATGAAACACTGTAGTTAAATCATCTTTCATGTAACAGTCTACATATCTACAGTCTGTATAATCTGACCGTAACCAAAATAATGTGGTTCACGTGAATCCTTCAAAATGAGATGGGCTGGTTTTTGCCCAAGGTTATGTGTGGGTGTGAAGATGAGATGGTGCAGATGTTCTGTTCCTGAGAGAGGTTCTTTCAGGTATCTGAGCGCAATCTTATTCTGCATACTCTAAGTTTGTGGTGGATGAGGCTGATAAGTGGAGAAGTGATGACAAAAGTCTTGACCACGTTATATACCAGAGTCTATGGCTGTCCCATGTGTAAGCAGCAATTAAGCGATTTAGCTTAATTGCAGCGATTTAGCAGCACTTCATTTGGATTGAGTAATGTTGGCATCCAGTGTATGGTAAGTATGCCTGTTGGTCATGTGCTTTATCTTTTCCTCACTATTCTCTGAGTTTCATCCTTTTAGTTCACCAAACTCCTTCTGTTGTCCCATTGGAGAGATCAGTATTTTTATTTATTTTATTTTTTAAAAGGATGTATTGTTGTGCGTCTGTGTGCATCAGGGATGTGACCGCACAATAGCACAGTTCATATGATAAGATGAGAGAGAGATGACTGAAACTTGAAAACTTCCCCAATCTGTGCATTGCTACTGTCCCCATTTCCTTTCCTATGACTTTCTGTGAGAACACTGTTAAGAATTAAAGAGCTTGCCTTTTTCTTTATTATAAAGAAAACATCATTCTATTTCTGTTGTGGACTTTGCATTAAAAACACACACACACACACACACAAAAATACAAAACAGAATGCATCTGTAATATGCATATGGAATGCTCACAGCGTAATTTGGAGAAACAAGGAAAGCAGTATAATTAAGAATGCCTCTGTCACAGATTCACACCTCAGTAGACAGACACCGTGATTAATCAACACTTTTTAATTAGCACCAGCGCCATCTCATCAAGCTACTTATTTGGCACTGTCTTCAGTTTAGTGAAGTTGAACTCTGTCCTTGCCAGATGACAGCTCACAACATGGTCTTTAGGCATCTGTGCTTGCACCACGTATTCAGGCCCCTATTTAAGATTGTGTTGAGCAAAGATAATCACACAGTGAAGTCAACAGGTCTCCCTGTCTGATTTTAAGCTCTTCCCAATATCATTTTCTAGCCTGAGTAAAATCATGTCATGTCAGTTGTTTTAAGGATCTTCTTGTACCCATTTTTTGGACCCTGCCTTACATGGGTAGCTTGACAGTGTTTATGAATTCTTGTGAAATTCTCTTTTAGTCTCTTAACATTACATAAGTAGAACTTTTATTGATTATGGATTCTCACACCCAGCTGACAGTCACACCTTGTTGTCCAGTAGACACATTTTAGTTATTGATTTTATTTTATCTGTTTGTCATCTTAAGTGAGAGGAGAAGCATGTTGCTAAAGACTTGGTTTTCTTTGCCTGTAGATTGACTCTTGCTGGTAGCAAGAGTGGTTGAATTATTTGTGTGCCTCAGTGTAGATATGCTAGTGAAAGAGTGTCACAGAGCCAGAGCAGGGCTTAGCTAGCGGACCACAGACCCATAATACAATTCTCAGGAGCCCCCTTCTCCAATGCGCTTCCTGTTTAATTGCATCTTGGCTGAACATGTTGCCCAGTTGACTAGTCAGACACTGATTGCTCGGTAGATGAGCCTCGGAGAATTGGGGCCAGTGGCAGCACATTCAGGAATGCTCTCCATCTCAGGCTTCAGCTCTGTGTAATGGACTCTCAGGCCATGTACCTACTTGACCGAACAACTGCTCCCCATTTTGCTTCTCTGACAACAGCAGGTCTGGTCTCTGACTTTAATGCAGCTAATTTCACAGTGAAGTTAACAGACATCTCCATCTAATTTGAGCCTTTGCTGACATCTTCAGTAAGAATGAATCATCAAATAATTAAGCAGTAAATGTTCTGTCTTTGCCATAAGACAGTGGAAGTTGGACCCCCTAGAAGGCTATAACGTATTAGAGAAAACAGAGTGCAGGCATCTGGAGGGAAAACTTTGATTCTCTTTGCTTTACACCCCTAGAGTGATCTGTGTGTGCCTGTGTGTTCTCAGTAGGATAGGTATTATGACTACAGCTCCATGGCTGGAGCTTCAGCAGGCTTCAAAGGAAGCCAATGGTTTTCACAGCAATATTCTGATGTTTATTGGCAATTAACTTTATTGTTTCTTTATTGATCTTAATCGTTTCTTTATTCTTTCTTAATTTTTACTTCTGCTACTACTAGGGAGACACATGTTTCTTGTAGATCACAGATGTAGAGCAAATGTAACAGATTTATATAAGGATCCATGTGTTGCCTGAGGTCATTTAAAGAGGTCCACAGAAGATGGTCAAAGGTTTTGATATTTTGATCAGATGGAGCATATGTTTGGTGTCTCTCACAGGACACCTTTGGTCAATCTTCCATACTATCATGACAAGAATTGTAAGACTTATATTAACTGTGAGTGGAAATTTTAATGCTGAACGATTACCCCAAACCCTCGATACCTATTTGATGCAAAAACCATTTTAGGTCATTTTCAGATTTTGATTTTCGGTCTGGTTCTCAGATGTGTTGGACCTAGTGCAATTACCCAGCTACAATTAAGGGTCCATTGCTTTACAACAGTGGAGAAAATCAATACATATAAGCGCAGTTCTATTGACTTGAAGATGAGTTTACATGCTCCCAATTCTGTTTCTTCACTGAGGGATGCAGGCTCTGTTGTTCACAGCTAGGCTCATGTTTATCAATTGTCCACCCACAGCTTGTTTTCATGCAGTTCAGAGCTCCTGCTGAATTATATAAAAACTCTGACCACACCTGTCGCCAATTTTCTTTCTGCTGACAGGACCATTATATTAGGAAGGCAACATCATTAACAGAGGAAACGGACCTTCTACACAACACTACAGTTTATCCAAAATATAACTGAAAAAAAATGTAACTGTCCTTCAGTGGCTCTGCTCCATACACAGCGTTGGTCATCAAACTGAATAAACTTTAGAACCAAAATTGGGAGCTTAGGGAAAGAAAGCTAATTGAGGATTTGGTTATTATTGCTTGTAATTCGTAAATTTGGCTAATCATCGTAAATGTCGTAGACAGTCATTTTAGTCTGTTTAGTTACTGTGTCCTGCAGGACATCTGAAACCTTGCCTTACCTTACCCCTCGCATTGGGTTATAAAGTCAAAAATACCTAATAACAATGATCTCATCAGCACTTTTCATTATGTGTGGTGCTTAAGTCATCCAGCATGGCTGGCACTGTGCCCACTGTCTCAGTCAATCCTCTTACGAGGTTTGTGTGGAGATTACAGTTTACCACATTGAAACCCGACTTTTATTTCACTGTGGATTTTGCTTTCCTGGAACCAATGTGTCAATGTGTTTTTTTTATTCCATTGTAGTCTGAGTGTACCTTAGACGGAGCTATTTTATCAGTAGTGCAGTCAGAATCAACTTCCTGCAAATCCCAGAGTCCACATCCGTTTACCAGGACCTGATAAACAATGACATAAAAACTGCATCACAGTGTTTCATTGAACCATCTAGCATTGGCAGAATCAGAGGAAATGTCAAAGGACCAGCTGTGGATTAGTGCCAGGGAACACTGACGGGAAAATATCTGTCTTTAAAAATGCTATGTTGGGTCTTGCTGCTGTCACTAAGGGTTCCATGCTGAACGTTTTTCTGTCGTACACCCTGCCTTATGTATGTAATGCTGACCTGTGCACCCGTGTGTTTTACAGGAGTTTGCTGCCTTGACAAAGGAGCTGAATACCTGCAGGGAACAGCTACTGGAGAAGGAGGAAGAGATCTCAGAACTGAAGGCAGAGAGAAACAACACTAGGGTGAGTATAACTGCAGAGTTTTGCACCAACTGACTTATACTTGCCTTAAATGGCAGCTCATAACTTCTTTTTATCTGGCCACTGCAAGTTCTCAAGTATCATCTAGGGATGTAACAGACTTGGAGAGGAGCACTATTTGTTTTACTCCTACTTACAGCTATGTAGGTGCCTGGCTGTCTGAATGAACGTAGCCTACTCATCTGCCTGAGTGAACACAGCCAGTTGAATTCCCTTGGACTCCCGACCACAGTCAACAAGTTTGCAATGTAAAAATGCATTTTAAATTTTGAAATAATTCAATGGCAATGAAGTCCTGGTAATTTACAGGAAAGGCTATTCCCTCCCCCCTCTTTTTTTTCTTTTTACTTTTTAGAGTTGGCCCTTTTTGTTATGGAATGTACGCTTATGATATCTTTAATGAAGTACAAACCTACAGGTGTAAGGATTTTACGGGTCATTATTAGGAATACAACGCACAGTGTTTGTGTATGCACTCTAACAATGTTCCCTAAAGCCATTTATCAATGGAAAACCAGGAAAAGGAAACACATCAAGAATAAACAATCAACATAACAATAACCAAACGAGTTCTAATGATTAACAACTAAACTAACCAGTATATTGCTACAATATTATTATTTGCTTGAATAAAAATAGCTTTTTGCTGTACTTTTCAATAAAGTTGCCTAGCGATAATAATGTTTAATGTCAATGTCGTATAAATCTCTAATAATTTAAAGACTGAATAATCTGAAGTATATGCTTTGTAGCCATTGCACAAATGTGCTCTCAATTCATGATGAAACTAATTTTTAAATCTTTATCTCTAATTTACGGAGATAAGAGTTCCCATCCAAAATATCCAAAATGAAATGCCTTTACTTTAAAGAAATCCACCACTGCACAGTTCCCCTAAAGGCACAATATTCCATAGTGGAATACTGTAAAATAACAAGATTATAGTTTTAAAATTTCTTGTGGATGTTCAGTGTTGTAGTTGAAGTTCTGGCCTCTGTAATGCATTGCACTTGATTCAGACATTTGTCCACAACTGAAATTTCAGTAACTGTAAGAAGGTTTCCTGTTTCAGAGATAGTAGCTTGTCATACCATCTCGTGGGAGAGAAATAACAAGCGAGAGTACTAATAAGAGAAAAAAAGACAGTCAGATAGACATAGAGCACAGGGAGAGAGAGAGGGAGAGAGACAGAGAGACAGAGAAGGAGAGAGAGACAGTAATTTTCATTTTGTTGCCCCTCAGAGTTTTTACCTTTTCATGCTACCTCAGGCCAATTAGGAGCTAGTTTTCAAATTGTTTTGTCAAAATTGATTTATTTTCTTATTTGGCTACACTGATACATGCAAATGTCTGCAGATTAAATGATTAAACAAATAATATCCCAAACTAGACTGACCCCGCCTCTTGAACGTGTTGCCAGGCAGTAATGAGGAGAGGTAAGGAGAAGTGAGAGCAGGAGTGGGGAAAAATTTGAGGGTTATTATTATTCTGACAGGGCGATGCTTGAGGCAGTGCTGGTAGTTGGCAGACAAGCTCTGATTGATTGAATGGTGGAAGTCAATGATAGGCCAGTCTGCTGGCAGCCCCTCACATGCTCAAGGACAGCTGGCGCTCAAATGCACAACACCCAAAAACCAGTGGTGTCTATAAACCTACCCGTGTCTTCTCTAACTACTCCAACATGGAGTGAGTGACAGCACAAGCTTTAAGACTGATGACATGTATCTGCTAATGTAAACACTCTTGTAGCAGACACATAAATATATGGTGTGTCTCATAGTGTAAAGACTGTCTTGCAAAAAATGTCTCCGGCTACTGAGTTTTTAACCACAATCCTTGGTATTTTACAAATGCATTTATTATGCTATTATCATTAGCTTAATAGCAGCAGAAACAAAATCAAAATACAGTTTTAAAATGCGATTCTATCTCGCATAAATCATGTTTTCATTAGCAGTTGTATGTTGTAGCTAACAGCATAAAGTAATGACAAGACATTATTACCTCAAATTTATATCTTGAATGCTTTCCATGTATTTGAAAGTACTTTCTGGTGCTCTCTGCATAGCAACAAGGGTAGAATGAGCAAACGCATTTTGTTTCACTTTGACCATTTCCAGTTCCCTCAAACATTATGGCAAGGACCTGAACTAGGCATTTGCTGCAGCCGGGGTTGCAAGAGCAGCAGGAAGATGCTTCATAAACACCATGCAATACAATACAGTTCGGTGCTTTATGATACAGTGCATCACAATGCTTCATTCATTTTTACAAACCAGATTTTTTTGTTGTTCTGCTTCAATTCAGATGCCTTGTGCGTCAGTGGTTCAAGCACAGAGTATAGTTTTCTGAACATTTGTTTATCACCCCAAAAGGATTTTGAGGAGTGAGTGTTTTTTCATGATAATCGGCCAATAAGTGCAGATGAACAGGAGTAAAAGTATCAGAAAGAATTCTCATTAAACAGAGGGAATAACTAAACAAAAAAAATGTTTTTCTGAGTGTAGTGTAATGACAGTATACTGAGGGTTGGCATGTTAGTGAAGGCCATTATCAGTGCATAAGTGGCTGCATATACTCAATATCAAATTTGTCTGATCTGTTTTATCCATCACCTGGGGCACAGCACGGCTGCATGTGGCTTTTATTTCTTTCTTTTTTATAGCTTCCACAGACTTGTTTATAGGTGCCTTGGGAATTTGGGTCTAATAAAGGGGTCACTGTTGTTCAAGACACCTCAGACTTCACCACATGTCCTCCAGGTCTGCCCTGGCCACAGTTAGATGATCTGTTTTACTCCTGAACAGTGATAACCAAGATTCCCAGCCCCTATCATAACTGGTTTTAGAAGAGTCAGGTTTTTAGGAGAATCTAGTCTATCAGATCCACATTGACACACTATTCCACAGGTTAAATATCTCTCCACTGTAATTGAACCTAGTCTATCAGATCCACATTCACACCCTACTCCACAGGTTAAATATCTCTCTACCGTAAGTGAATGAGAGGAAATACATTTAAATATATTTTTTGTGCAGAGCTGTAAAATGGATTATGTTGAAAATGTTATTGTTTATTGTTTGTTTTCTGCTAAAGATCATGCCATGTTATCACATACTTTGCAATAGACCTTGTAAATTACAAGATGACTTTGTGCTTTTGATTTATATATATATATATACATATATATATATATATATATATATATATATATATATATATATATATTTTTTTTTTTTTGACCATTTATCATTATATATATTTAATGTCTGTTTTAAAGCAGAAGATGTGATAGCTTGATGATTATAATGTTGATGAAGATGATGAGGATGGTGATGATGATGATGAGGAAGATGGTGGCTGTAATGGTGATGCTGTGCCTGTTGTATCTTCTCAGCTTCTGCTGGAGCATCTGGAGTGCCTAGTGTCCCGACATGAGCGCTCTCTACGCATGACGGTGGTAAAACGACAGGCCCAGTCTCCATCAGGTGTCTCCAGTGAAGTGGAGGTCCTTAAAGCTCTTAAATCCCTGTTTGAGCACCACAAAGCTCTTGATGAAAAGGTGAGTTTAAACCCAAAGAGTCTATGGTTGTTCTCTAGAGATTCAGAATGTGCAGATCTGTGGCCCAAAACCCAACTTCACATCATAGCTCAAATGCTCTTTAGGTGCTCGCCCAGTTTTCCTCCAGGCTGCCTTGACCAGCATATTCGCCCTCTTATAACCTGGTTGCTGCAGATTAGTAACCAGAAGCTGTAAATAACCATTATTACAGCTGTAATCCATTCTGTGGCCTACAGCAGTCAGCATTTATAATGTGTCTTTGTTGGAAGCTGTAAAGTTTGTTGTAAGCATGATTCATGGGCATTTTTCTCCTTCTCTGGGTGTCCCTGTGGCATGGCCTGCCTGCCTGCAAACGTGGTTTACGCCTCTCTGAGATTCCCAATCTTGCCCACAACATGCTTGTCCAAAGGGCACACACACTGCTCTTTTCACTGCATGATGAATATGAGAACCTTCACCAGGGGAAAGAGAGCCCTAAATTCCCCATGACACAGAGGGACAAATCTTCTCCTTGCCTGCTGCTTAAAAGTGATTAAAGTGATAGTTTGACCAAAGAAGCTAAGCTTCAGAGGAAAGATTAGTATTTTGGGAAAAGGGATAAGGAGAGAGCCACACGCTCAAAGAAAACCACTTGGGTGCCAAGTTTAGTCTGAGGTGTGTTTTTCTAAGGCTCTGTTTGCACCTTGCATTAAGATCTGATTTTGGTGATCCGATCAGAAGTGGACAGCTCAAAAGTACAGGTGTAAACGCATCCAATGCATTGAGGTCGCATCGAGATCCGATCACTCAGACCACATTCAGGTGGTCTGGACCACGTATGACCACATTCTTATAGCAGTGTAAACTCGAATGCGAACTCAACCACATTGAACAACCGCCTACTCAACTGACGTCCTCTGCTTACGCGGAAGTACAAACTCATTCGCTTATGTACACATTCGCTCGCCAATGGTGTCATATTAAAGTGCAACAACGGGCAATAACAACAACAACAGGCAAAATGAATATTGTTTTGATTTCTTCTTCTTCTTTTTTTAATTTCTGACAGACTGGGCACGGGAAGTGCATTGATGCCTCTCGCCAATTCAAAACAACAACGTTTAACGTGCAAAAGCTTAACGTAGCTTAATGTTGCAAAACTGCAATCAATGATCACTAAATTTCTCCCGGACATCTCTTGTCAGAAATGCCTCCTACTTTAAAAAATCAAAATCGAAATCCTAGGAGTATGGTCGTTATCTCACATTTAGCGTTTTCCTGATGCCCATTATAAGGAAACAGCTTAATGTGCCTTAATGTCCCAAAACAGCGATCAGTGATCACCAAATTTGTCTGACATCTCACATGTCATAAGCACTATCTCCAATCGAAAAAGCAAAACTGAAATTCAGTGAAAGGGGTAACATGTTGGAAATGATTTACACGCTTATTTGCATATAGAGCGGGGAACTGATTTCAAGTGGTCACTCGAGACACAGATTCTAAAGCCAGGTATAAACGGACGTACTTAGAGCTGTCCACTTGTGATCGCATCACCAAAATTGGATCTTAATGGACGGTGTAAACAGGGCCTAATAGGAAGTAAAAAAAATGCACATGTTGTCTCACATATGTAGAGGAATGTGTTATCTCTTTGTTAACTTTATTTTGTTCTCAGGTTAGAGAAAGACTGCGGGTGTCACTAGAAAGAGTCTCAGCCTTGGAAGAGGAGTTAACAGCTGCCAATCAAGAGGTGAGAAACCTACAGAACAATGCCTTGTGTAAGGTTTTCCATATTGTAGACATTGCTACATATCTACCATAGCTATATTCGATGTGGTCTGTTGCCTCTCTTTGTAGACTTCAGTTCAGTGAAATACAGTGAAACAACATAATCTCTCTGAGAAAGGTGGAGGAACTTTGAAAATCTAAACTCTTTTGAGGACACTAACTTTGACAGGGCAAAATGCAGAGCAATGGCTTAATTTGTAAAAGTCTGTTAGTGAAAGTCTTATAAAATCAGTGTACTTTTCAAAAGAAGGTGTGACAGAGAGAGAAAAAGAGAGAGAGAGAGACAGGGAGAGACAGAAAGAGAAAGAGAGCAAGCTCATTAGCTCACTGCGGAAACTTTTTGCTAACATTAGCAGTGCAGATGGTGCATTTCCAGCTGAAGACCCCCTTAGGCATGTGTTACACAAGAGAGAGTGTTTTCTGTGTGGTGGTTTGTCTAAAATGTGCTAAAATGCTCCTCCAAAGTTACTTGCATTATCACTTGTCTGCGCTTGGTAGATAATGAGAGAGTGGGGGGCATCTGATCAAAGATCCTGTGGTTAGAAAAGAGAAAGAGAGGGAGACAGCCATTTATGACCATGCACTGACTCACACGGATAGGCTTCAGGAGGGAGACCTCGGCCCAGCCATATACTTAATCTAACACAGGAAGGAGGTGCAACATTGCCCTACTGAGGGGGTGGACAGACATGTACCAGGCTACAAGGTGGAAACTGACTTAGGTGCTCCCCTCCTCTGCATCTGAACCTTCACAAACCCTTGTGTTTCAACTCTACAGCAAAAGTTCAGAATTATGCCCACACTAATCCAGTCTTACAGAGGTACTATAAATGGGCACAGCCATCTTAGCTTTGTTTATTTAAAGAGATACACGGCTGGGTCTATGAGTAGATAACAGATAAGCAGATGGATCAGAACATAAGACAGAAGTAGGGTTTAGAAATGTTGAAGTCTGCTGAATGTATAGTAGAGAATCATTTCTGGGGAGGTGTCACTCTCTTGGCTTCTAGTGTTTCTATTGCCACAACTATTGATTATTTCAGGGTGGAAGGCAAAAGCTTGTTGCTGACCCCTGAGCAGCAGTTTCTATTTCCTGATCACTCAGCCGACTAACCAGTTTTGACAGACTCGTGCAACAACAGGAACATGCCTCGCTCCCAAATCACCTACATCTAGCCGCTCTTGACATTGATTGATCAGTGAGATTGAGGGGGTAGTTATGGAGGCACAGAGGGACCTAGAACAATGGAACATTGGTTAGCTCTTATATGGTCTTCTTCTGTCACTGTTGCCTTGATGACTTGCTGTGGATTACCTGAGATCAAAGCAGGTATGGTTCATTTTCATTTTCCTGAAGGTTTCCATTTTTCCTGACTTGCAAGCCAAGACTCTGGCGCTCTCTCTCTCTCTCTCTCTCTCTCTCTCTCTCTCTCTCTCTCTCTCTCTCTCACTTTGTTAGTTTCATTTATTTATTTATTTATTTATTTATTTCAGAAGGTGCGCAAACCTAGCATATCCTGTTTGATCTCACATACTGGAAAATTACAGACAATCCCTTCACTCTCTTCAAAAGCATGAACCTCCTTAATTGCAGGCTCATTAAATAAAAGTATGTTGAACAGTGACAAGCAGGAAGGAAAGCTCTCTTCCTGTCATATCCTTCTCATCTCATTCCTGGCCTCACGCTAAAACGAATCCCTCAACACAAATCTGAGTTAATCCTTTGGTTCCATTGAGCCTGTTGAGAGGCAGATACATGGGCCTCACTAATCTGACCAGGAACTGTCTCTCAGGTGTGTCAGAGAGTGAGCAGAGCAAAGGAAAGGGATTTTACTACAAATTTAAGGGACCTGTTATTTAAATGTCAGTTTAGTTTAATATTTCTTTATATCACAGTGTCATTTTACAGCATTATTTCACTTTTCAATGGATTGAATCAGGTTTTATGTAAATAATGATAGAGCATCAAACTGTACTCTATCATTATTTACATAATAATAAAATACCGTGGCAGAGATACAGAAAATCATTGTGTCCTGCTCTGAGTTTGAAATGTTGTCCAAAGGAACAATAACAGTAAAGGCTTTCCTCTGTATTGTTTTTTTTTTCATTACATAATTTACATTTCTACGAGATTGTTTTCCAGGAATGTTGTTTACTCTTTTATTCAGATTATGACACTGGTATCTTCAAGGAGGAAATAAGTGTGATTTGTTGTCTAAATCCAGGGAGATCCCCATACAAAGACCAGCCTGATCGCTAAAAATGCTGTCATGCTGTCATATTAATCACACCATTATACTCCAATCTGCAGTTTAATCCCATCATTGCACTTAAGTAGTGTGTGTGTGTGTGTGTGTTTGTTTGTCTATGTGTGCGTGTGCATGTGCGTTCGCATGCGTGTGTGTGTTTATTTGTGTGTGCATGTGTGTGTGTGTGCACATGTGTGCGTGTGCGTGTGTGTGAAAATAGAAGCACTGTTAATGTCTACATTGCCTGTGGCTATGCAGGCCAGACTAGGAACTGTCAGAGCTGTATAAGTTGGCATCACGACTCGATCAACAAGACTGTGTATCATATTGACCCAGGAGTAAATACCACCATTCTACATAAAGTGGAGAACTTTATTCCTGTGCTAAAGACCAAAGATATTGAGAATGTGTAAATACATATTTACAAATACTTCTATGTAATATGTAATTATGAAACCAGAGGGGTAGCTTTGTAGTTTGTATTCACCAGTGCTATCACTCTGATTTATGATACGGCAGTTCTTTTCCTTTTTCAACAGAGCAGATGAATTATTAGCCCCAGTGCTGTATAGCAGCATTGTTTTCTCAGCAAACAAGTTTAATGTGGAGCTGGGAGGAAAATGAAATTTGTTCTCTCCGAAAACCTGTGTAGAACTCAATTAAAATATAATGAGGAGGTTTCAAATTTGAAAACAGAAACAGTTTGATTGTCTCTCTAGGGTTTGTTGATACCTACTGGGAAAGAGTATCACACAACCGCAAAACAACTTGCAACTAGAGTTGAGGACAACCATCGGTAAAGGAAAGTCCATAGTGTGTACAATTATAGCTGTCTGGCCCTGCGTGTCTCCTTCTGGAAGTTATAATCACAAGTCATTGTCAACCGGAGATCCTAATTACTGCTGTCGTCTATTACCCGCGGCAACTCGACTTTGTCGCACACACCAGGTGAACCGGAGAGCTGAGGCCTACTGCAGAACATAATAACAGTAATCACATAAACGCCTGCTGTATGTGCAGCAACTTAACGTGTCTGAGAACCGGGTCCTGAAAGACTACACAGCAGCTGTTCTGGAAAACATTTGTAAGGAGTTTATGCAGACAAAATGAGGACAGCTGATTCATAAGCAGAAGCAGACAACCATGCAACAAATATTCAGCATTTCTCTGTGAAATGGCGTGAACCATAGCCATGTCACAAATTTGAATGTCGTTGTGTGTGTAGTGTTGTGACATGCGGATAGTGTTTTACTCGAGTCATTACTTCTAGCAAGTTTCTGTATCAGATGTGATTGACTAGAAGTTTCTAATTCATGCTCTCTCTCTCTCTCTCTCTTTCTCTTTCACAGATTGTGGCCTTACGGGAGCAGAATGCCCATATCCAGAGGAAAGTGGCATCCGGGGAGGGGGGAGAGGATTTGCTGGAGGGAACTGACACTGGCCAGAAAGTACATGGCAAGGTTGGTTTCCTTACCTGCTACTCTCTACATGTTTATCATGTGCTTCCAAGCAGTTTAGTCAAATATCCCAAACGCTCTGTACAATTTCTCTTTACTCTGTTTCAGACCAGGGTCATTAGTATTTGACTGACTGAACCCTTCTGCATTCCCCTTACTTGCTCTCTGTCCTTGTCACCTTGATGACTTATCAGGGTACATAATAGATTTGAAGATTTTTCCTCACAGTCTGCATTCAGGAGGTCTTTGGTTTAGTGTGAACACAATGAGTGCTGTTGAAATTTTGTCTCTTCAGTAGAAAAGGAGCCAAAGTAAATGAGCCATGAAAGAGTTTTGGACTAGGGCCCAGTCTCTTCTGCATTTTATTTCATGGTACATGTAGATTCCATAGAACTGCATCTAATATGATGAGCTTTGCACTGTTTCTGCGTCAGAGCTGATTCTGCTAACATACATGATGCAGTAGGCAGAATTAGGACTAGAGGGCAATCTCAGAATGACAGATGCACAGTAAGTACTGCACTGCATCCAACACATTCCCATATGTAGCCAGACAGGTACTTCAAACCTGTATTAATAATAAAAAACAGTTATGGACGTTATATATAGTGAAATCGAGTCTTACAGACACTACAGAGAGAAGAAAAAACCCCCACTGTCACTACCATCACTGGTACAGGCAGTTCTGATCTATGAGTCAGGCTGTGCATGGCCATCTTTCCCTGTCTCTCTCTCTGTGCTCCTCTTCACACTTTGGATGAAAGGAGCTGTCACCCATCACACATCACAATGGGCGCGCATGGCGTGGGACAGTTTGGTGTGCGTAGAAGCTGTGAATTGACATTTGGAGGATTAGGGTGCGATTGCTCACAGACAGCCATCATTGTTGCGCCCATCATCACTTTGACCATGTAGATAAGTAAGAGCATATGATGTAGTTGCACACAACAAGCATACTCTGATTGGATCTAATCTTTCCCTCTTCCCTGTGCTACTTGTGAGACACAGGTCATATTGCCTTTGCAGATACAGCATTTCATTAATATTGCTGCCATTCTAAGTGTGTGATCAACACTAGATTCCATCAGTGAAAACAAATGGATGTTGATTTCGTTGACAGCGTCTCTGCTAGCTTTCATAAACTTGGCATTAAACCGTAAGAATGAAACATAGTGGTGGCTTTGAAGAACAACAGTTTTCTTATCATCTGTACTGACTTCCTTTGAACTTGGAAAAGGACATAATTAACATAATTAACATCTTAAAAATGCTGATCAGCTTTTTGTGTGCCAGAGTATAACTACAATTCAGCATTAAGTAATAGCAGCCGAGTCCTGAAATACACACTGTGTACTTGATGTGGAACATTCCAGGTAATCAAGCCCTTTCTATTAAAACCAGGGAGGCATACTGTGAGCCTACCTTTGCAAATGGTCCCCACAAACTGTCAGTCTGCTGTGGCTCGTCCTCCGACAGCAGTGGAGTCTGATTGATCAGAAGCTCCATCTTTGATTCTTTGCCAGGCTTGGTCTCTCTGGGTGACTGTTGTTGCCAAGCTGTGGCAGATGAGCTCCACTAATTCTAATCAACCCAAATAATCCCTCCGCACTTTAGGACAGTGGTTGACTGGGGCAGTACAGGATTTTATTTTAGGAAGACTGCACTGCTATCTCTCGTTATCTTAGGGAACGGGGAAGTGCTTGCGCTAGAGAGAGATTTTCTAAATCCCAAATCCCAAAATTTGTCCTTCATGACTTCAACAGGGTCAGTGTGAGCATATTAAAAATATACAAATACTGATTTTTACACGCTCTGCTGCAGTGCTCAGATCAGAAGCCCAGTAATGTTACACCATACAGATGGATAGCTATGGATAGACATCTGGTCCCTCACAGAGACAGAGACTTACGCATACACACAGGTTCAAACACGTCTGAATCTACAGAATCCCAATCTATACGTCCGTAATTACTCTCCCAGCCATGCTTTTACCTGCTATGTCCTCTCTGTCGCAGCAAATTTACCACTACAGCAAAAGCTGCTAACCACAGCACTAAGAAAATAAACTGTGCGACAACAATCTGCAGAGATTTTATCGCCCCTCTGTCACTGTCTCTTTACTCCAATTTTAAATATAATGTGAGCACATTTCAAGTTTAATTTTAGAACTGTGATTCACAGGGTTTGAAAATCTGAGAAAAGTCTTTTTCACACCTTCATACAGTTCACTCCCACTACATAAATATATTATCATCGCAGCCAAGACAACAATGCTGCTGTGATGCTTAGAACATATTGGCCAGCAACTTGTCAAATTACCATTTTAATAAAATGAATAAATGAAAATGTATAGGGCATTATACACAGAGCCTATATGCATGCCGTGCGTATATGAACGAATGGAGAAAGATGGAGAACGGACAAATGAAAAAAAATGTATTCATGAGTCAGCGAGTGACCAAAGGAAAAATCTACTGGACGAATTAACTTTCTAAGCAATTGAAAGAATGTGTACAGGAAAGAATGGGCATTAATTAATAGGGGGCGATGCTGTCATTGTTTTGCAGCGGCTCTCAAATGGCTCCATGGAATCTGCAGATGAAGCCAGTCAGGTGGTGGAGCTGCAGGAGCTGCTGGAGAAGCAAAACTATGAGCTGGCCCAGATGAAGGAGCGCATGTCCTCGCTCTCCTCCCGTGTGTCTGAGGTGGAGCAAGAACTGGAGACTGCCCGTAAGGACCTTATCAAATCTGAGGAGATGAACAACAAGTACCAGAGAGACATCAAAGAGGTGAGTCTACGCATACACTGAGATGCTCTCAAACTTGAAAAACAAACACACTCAACTCTAAGAAGTCAAACGAGATGGTCAGTCTGCATGTGTTTGACTGAGAAAGCTTAAACTAACTGCCTCTATTGTAATAATTGTATTGTAATGCTGCCAGTGGCTCTCACAAATGAATATCTCAGATGGAAATTAATATTTTTAGTATGAACGTTTTAAAAGGTCAGCTGATTCTATGTACGGTTACCTACACGGCCCCTAGGGCACAATCACATGACCATTTAGCTCAATTGCCAGTTAGCTGACGAAACAGCTAAAATATCAGTCTACTTTTAAGGTCTTGGTTATTATGAAATGATCTTGTGTCACAAAGAATCACTCATACAAGTTGAGTATCCCTTATCCGAAATGCCTTTGAATTTTTTTCGGATTTTGGAGTACAGTCGTGCGTCGCTTAATGATGGGGATACATTCTGAGAAATGCATCGCTGGGCGATTTCAGCGTTGTGCAAACATCATAGAGTATACTTACACAAACCTAGATGGTGTAGCCAGTAGGCGATTTGTAGGGGGATGAGGGGGGATGCCATCTCCCTTGTTAACCCGCCATCCCCCTATATACTCTATAGAGTAGTGTCAGTGACCATTGGGTCATCCCCCCTGTTAAAAAGTAACAAATAACCTACTGGGTATAGCCTACTACACACCTAGGCTGTATGGTATAGCCTGTTGCTCCTAGGCTACAAACCTGTACAGAAACACGGTAAACACGAGATGTATGAGGATGCTGTGTTACCGTAAACTTTTTTTATAAGTACAAAGAGTACGCTCTAAGATAAAAAGTACAGTAGAATAAATACATAAACCATGCTATACTTTTCTGCGACTGGCAGTGCAGTAGGTTTCTTTACACCAGCATCACCACAAACGCGTGAGTACATAATGAGATATCTTGGCGCCAACACAGCTTCACAGCCCCACATGGGCAAGTGAGGTCAGGTGTAGAATTTTCCACTTGTGCCGTCATGTCGGCGCTCAAAAAGTTTTGGATTTTGGAGCATTTCGGATTTTGGATTTTCAGATTAGGGATTCTCAACTCAAATGTACTTGAAAGTTAGATTGTACTGAAGAAGTTGAAGACAAGTGACACATTTAGAAACGTTTCTGTCAATGTCAGAAATTGGCAATTAGTGACATTCAATTACTGAGGTTACATGTTGTCAAAAATGACAGATCTGAAACGTGGAGTGATAGTGACAGACTGGTATAATGGGTTCGTATTTATTTTGATCTTGTAAAAATGTGTAATTGCAAGAGGGGAGTTCAGTCTGACAGATCTGTGCTTAACCTTTAGCCTTCATATTCTTTCCAAGTGTGGAGTGCATGATTGTCTGGGAAGACGCAAAACAGGAAATGAATCCAACCTGATTTCCACAGCTAACAATAACCACTGTTGCCATCTTGTGTCCTCTACGTGTGTGTGTGTGTGTGTGTGTGTGTGTGTGTGTGTGTGCGTGTGCGCGTGTGTGGGTGTGGGTGTGCGCGTGTGCATCCGTGCGTGCATGTGTGTCTGTGTGTTTGTGCAGGCTATGTGCCAGAAGGAGGATATGGAGGAGAGAATTGTTACCCTGGAGAAGCGGTATCTCAGTGCCCAGCGAGAATCCACCTCTCTACACGATATCAGTGACAAGCTAGAGAATGAGCTGGCCAATAAGGAGGCATTCCTCAGACAGGTCCATCCCTACTCGAGGGTTCTAATGTATCATCCTTTGTAATGGTGTGCAGTTGGTCACATGAGGGGTTTGAGCTTCTTGGGCTACTCCTCTTGGTTTGATCTTTGGACTGTGTGCATATGTTCATGTACCTTACCTATGAAATGGAGCTTATACATAATTAGAAGTGAGAATTCCCTTTCAGAATTCATGTGGCAGTGAATTGGAAATCACTGAGGTTAATGGGGTTTGAATATATATTGTACCCAGTGTTCCTATAGCAATAGTTATGATACAAGATACTGTATACAAATAACCATATAGATGGGCTGGCTGATTGACTGATTGAATTACTCAGAGGTCTCACTTCCAAATGATGCTCTCTCTCTCCCTCTCTCTGTCGCTCTCTCTCTCTCTCTCTCTCTCTCTCTCTCACACACACACACACATACTCTCTGTCTCTTTTTCTCTTGCTTTGTGTTTCCTTGTCTGGTAGATGGAGGAAAAGAACAGGCAGTTACAGGAGAGGCTTGAGCTGGCTGAACAGAAACTACAGCAGACCATGAGGAAAGCAGAGACGCTACCTGAAGTGGAGGCTGAACTAGCCCAGAGGATAGCAGCCCTCACAAAGGTACTAGAGTAGAATCTGCAGTATGCTCCCACAGTTTTTATGATACATGACAGTGTAATGAAATCTGTCGGAAACCCATATCCTGTCCCCAGTGATGGCTAAGCAAAAAGATGGGATTGGGGATTGGCCATTTGTAATTATTTTGTCCTTGGCTATTTTACTTGACATGATTTCAGCCTTGACATACATGATCTAGGACTTTCATCCAAAAGCCCAACCACAGGCTTGAGTCTAGGCCATGATGTTATATGTGACAATAATCATATAAGGTTAAATTGTTGCCTTTATTGTCTTTGCATAAAAAGACCACGTGTAAGTGTTAATACTAAAAGAGACTTTCCCTCACAGTATCGTATACCATCAGAAACATATAGTGACGGTAACATGAGGATGAAACAAAACGGAAATGATAGCTTTGTCGATATTAATGAAAAAATCAAATTTCATTTTTCATGTGTGATCCTGAGAAAGCATTCAAATGTAAAATGTTTGCATTGTCCTTGCATGGCAGTATTTTAAAAGATGCGGTTTTTAAGTCGTGTCCTTATTGCAAGCAGCTGCTGAGAAAGGCATTCATGTCTGGTGATTCATAATTCTGTATCCTGATCAGCATACCCTCATCAGCTCTAATTCTTTCATTTGTGCTCCCGCTTCCCCCCCCCCACGGATATGTAGTCTGATATGGAAGCTAAACTCCAAGATATGAACTCTATTCTTAGAAAGGTAGAACAACAGGGCTTTCACTCTTTACAACTAGACCTCTTGATTGCTTCTTTTGTCCTTATGCAACCACTTCTGTTTCATTGAACTGTGGGTCATTATGTTGTCTCCAGCCAGAGCTTAGGGCAGCTTTATGTGGAAGCTTTGGGCTAAAGAGGTTGCATTTAAATTAGGCTGGTGTTCTCTCTGCTCTTGTACACTAGTCTACTACATGCACTGGCTTCTCTTATGATTTATCACTTAGAGCAAATATGCTGCATCTCTGACAGCCACCACTAATCTTACCCCTGTTCTTAACCATATCTGTGATGTTCACAATGCAAAAATCTATCACCCCCTTCAGTGAGTTAATGATAACTTCATATGACATTAACAGTGTCCCACAAGCTTCCATTAATTCAACAGATACATGTCAAATGACACATCACTGATGCAGTTAAAAGCAGGGGCTGTGCTTTAGAATATTCTGGTATTTGATTTGCAGTGAGTGGGGCCTTTGCTTCTCTTTCTGCTTTTGTTTGCTTGTTAGTCTTGTATTGAGGGTAACGGTGAAATGGGATAACGGTGGCTGTTTGTGCTTTACTGGTGCTCTGCAGGCAGAGGAGCGGCATGGCAGCATAGAGGAGCGCATGAGGCACCTGGAGGGACAATTGGAGGAGAAGAATCAGGAACTGCTTAGAGTGAGTCACCTCTCCACATCTTTTAAGCTACCAGCTCCACACTCCACTCCACTTCAATGCAAAATTTCAAACTAGCTGTTCGCTTCAGTGTTGTCTTTTTGACTGTTTTCTTTGAGATGTTCTGGAAATGTAGAATGTACTGTATTCTGTAGTGTCCGAGAGATGTTGATGTTTACTTGGCCTCCTGTGTCATTTGAACATGTGATTGTGGCTTGTATAGTGTTGAGAGATGGATTATTTTGTCTGTCCAGGCTCGACAAAGAGAAAAAATGAACGAGGAACATAACAAACGTTTATCAGACACTGTGGACAGACTTCTGACTGAATCCAATGAACGCCTTCAACTTCACCTCAAAGAGAGAATGGCAGCCCTAGAGGAGAAGGTGATATGGGAGACTCGTTTTCAAAACAGCTGCTATATTTTGAATAAATCCTCCAAGGCTGTGTTCTAAAATTCTCTATGCATTTCTTCTAGAATGTTTTGATACAAGACTCAGAGAACTATCGCAAACAGTTGGAAGATTCCATCCATGAAAAGGTATGTGAGTCTATTTTTTTGTAGCTCGGTATTTTGAGATTCTTTCATTTGCAATCTTTTCCCTTTTTTTCTTGTAATATGATACAACACAGAGTGGTTGTCCCTGTTTTCTTAGACTCATCTTGCAGAGGAAATCGAGAAACTCAGATCCGAACTTGATCAGTTCCGTCTGAGGGCTGGCTCATTAACAGAACCAACTCTGTCAAGGTGGGCAAGTCTCTGAGTAACTGCAGGAGTTAGGGAACTTCCCTAACTTCCACCGATTTGATTGTCTTGGTTGAGTTATCTTACCTTTCAGTCTGATTTGCTCACAGGTCTCACTTGGATACGTCAGCAGAGCTGCGTTTCTCCCTGGGCTCCCTGGCTGAGACTCAGTCGGATCACTACAGATCTGCCAAAGTGATCCGTCGGCCCAGGAGAGGACGCTTGGGATTGCGTAGGGATGAGCACAAGGTCAGTGGCTTCAGTTGGCAGCAGTGAACTCACTTTTCATTCCTTCTAAGCCTTTCACAGTGTAAGATAAATGATCTAATTCACTCCAACTCCATATGGGTCTGTATGGGTGTCTGTATGGACGTATCTCTTATTAAACACCCCCTGCTCTTCCTCACCAGGCAAAATCACTGGGTGAGCATGAGTGGCGCTCACAGCAACTGGGGGTCCTGGGCAGCCATCAGTTTGAGAGTGACACGGAGATGTCCGATATCGACGACGATGACCGAGAGACTCTGTTCAGTTCGATGGACCTGCTCTCTCCTGGAGGCCATTCTGATGCCCAAACCCTTGCCATGATGCTGCAGGAACAGCTTGATGCTATAAATAAAGAAATCCGGTTAGTTATAGCACAGTCAGTGCTGTGTGTTTTGATATCAATCTCATACATTACCTCTTACATACTGCAGAACGTATGTGGGAGAGCTCAGTGTCATGGACATAGACTGTAGGGAATCATGAGGTATCTTAATAATATGTTATTGTTAATGGGAATATTTGCATACTTTGCAGTCAACACAAAAAACAATGGTTCAGTTGTATTTATATTTACTGATGGTTGCATAGTCTTTACAACTTATTGTATTTCTTATACTTATATTTAATATAATTATATTTTAAGAGCACATCTCCTACAGCTTTCAAGCTAGAAACATGAAATAGCATCATCTCACAGTGGATTCTGTATTGATATTTTTCTACCTTTGTAAGTAATAAGAGTTTCTCTTACCTTGGAGTCTGACTTTGATAAAATGTCCAGAACTGCAAACTTACTTAAGATTCAACTCCACTGGTTGAGGGTATCAGAATGCCTTGTACTACTTTGTCTACAGATCAAACTGGCTCAAATAACATAGTTTTCTCAGTCAATGTACAGTTCCTTCCTTTTACTACTAAACTACCCAGCCTTCTCCATAGCTCAATACCTCTCCCACATTCCTCCCGTTGGCCTTCCATCCCACTGTCTAGCTATCTATATTTACAGTATCTAGATATATATTCTATTAAACCATATAACTAATCTGTTACCCTTTCTTTTCTGTTGTTATAGCCATCTCTGCATCCCTCCATCCATCTTGCATCTATTCTTTCATTCTACCATCCTCTCTGTTTCTATACTGAGATTATAATGCCTAATGAAAGCCACCTTTACTACAGTGAAGGCTTGATACACTATTGTAGCTGCTATATAAGCTTGGCGTTTTCAGGCCAGCTCAAAATTTGTGGCCAAACCTATGGAAATGGCATTCAGGATAGATAGAAGACACATAAACATACACTACGCCAGTAGCTATCCTGAACTGCAGGACCAAGTTATTATTATCTGTCTGTTGCTCTGTTGCATGAAAAAGAAGCATTCTCACACACTCAACCAGTCATCTCCCTGTAAACAGTAATTTATTTACATGCTAAATGAATGGCATTTAATGCAAAAATGTGTACAACTTGATAACATCAAGTTCAGTGTGTTTTTTTTGTTTTTTTTTCAAATATGGCATATGTATAATATAATTCATTATTTATAAAGACAGGGTAACCGTTAAAGAGAGGATTTTTGTAGAAATATAAAAACATTAAGAAATGACATGACACCATACAAACAGTTGATCTTAAACATTGGTCTTCTTATTGGTTTGCTCATGAAAGAGATTGGTTAATTGGCACAGCAGATGCAGTAAGCTTCTACTCTTCTGTTTTGCAATTTAGATAGGCTTCCACCCATGCATTTTGATGTCAGCTCCAAACTGTGGTGAAAGTGCAATTAGGTGATCAACTGGATCTTTGTGAAGATATTTGCATTTTAGGCATATGGTCTTTTCATTCACATTTGTATTACCTGTTAGTATAAGCCGTTACTCACGTTAACACGCTAACCATGAAGGAGAGAACTATAAATATAAATTTTGCAACGAATTTTCTTTTACTGCCAACACACTGGCGGTACTGCACCAAATGTTGTTTGCCACTCTAGATAAATTCAAGGATATATTTGATATTTTTATGGCATATTTGGAGCTACTGCCTGGTATACCTAATAATTTGTCATGCTCTTCTTTTGTCATCTAATCAGACACACCTTCACAAGCTAATGAAACACTTTGGAATGAACAGGATCTCTGAGCCAAGTGTATGTGATTAGGAATGATGTAAAGTCTTGCATATGAATCGATATCCAGATAAGCTTGTCCTTGGCACAAAGCAAATTCTGGAAGTTGTTTTGTGCTGACTGTGGCAAAATCAAGCATAAACTGTGAGGGTGGAAATACTTTTTCGAATGTTTTCAGATCCATGGTTGTCAAGGCTTTGTGTGTGACCCTTGGTTACTCATAGAGGCAAGACTGAAATTCCTAAAGTCCAGCTGCACTTAAGGTTTATGAACATGATCAAAGGTTATTCATGGTCTATTTTCATAGAACCAGTTTTTGAAGTTCTCTGATGCAACAAAGACTTTGGTGTGAAAACAGAATCAATTAGTAAACTGTCTTTGGTTAATTGAGGTTATTCAGAAATGAAACATCACCTGGTGAACAGAACGGAATATTTGAAATTCTCTGATGCACCAAAGATTTTTGTTGTGTGAAGAATCAATTAGTAAACTTCTTTAGTTAAACTGTCTTTATTTAATTGAGATTATACCCCTTACATCTCTGTTTGCGCTAAAGTTGTACGTTTTTTAAATTTATTCACTTACTGTTTCAGAAGTAAAACATCGCCTGGTAAACAACTGATATTTAAAAGTTTGAGTTTATTCCTTAGTTGGGAACAAATCATTGAAAGAATAATATGGACATTTCAATAATATCACTTACATGGTAACATATACTATATACTGCTTTTAGTTTATCTTACATTTAATTAGGCACAGCAAGTTCATAGAATGAGTTCAACATATGTCTTTGTTAATAATACATATAATTAAACTACTCAATAAATATGCTTACAGCTACTCTCAGATCCATGAGAAAACATTATGCGAGTTAATGTCTGTCTTTTTCTTGTCTCTCTCTTCAGGCTGATTCAGGAGGAGAAGGAGTCGACGGAGCTGAGGGCAGAGGAGATTGAGAACCGTGTGGCCAGCGTTAGTTTAGAGGGGTTGAACCTGGCTCGTGTGCACCACCCTGGAGCCTCCATCACTGCCTCTGCCACCGCCTCCTCACTTGCCAGCTCCTCTCCACCCAGTGGCCACTCTACTCCCAAACTCACCCCCCGTAGTCCTGCTAGAGATATGGAGCGCATGGGTGTCATGACTCTGGTACGCAGCCTCTGAGCCCTTGTCTCATAACTACAGTGCATCTAAAGCATTTTGGATTCTTACACTGTTTAATATGAGAGATGTTGTGAGAGTGCAGGTCTTAGAAAAATAAGGCAACAGTTGTAAAGAAGTTGGATAGATCTCCCAAAGACTGTCATTTGGTTGATGTGTTAGAGAGACACAGTGTTTAAGTAATGTCTGAAGAATTGTGTTGAGGTCTGATCTAAAAAACACCTGTCATGGTAATGTGTCGCTATTATAGGGGTTGGACATTTTTATAAATAAAAACAGAAGAATTTGCATACCACAGCCAAAAAGGACATCATGCGTAACCTTTGCATTTCTAACTCAAATATCAGAGACACCATAAAATTTCATGTTTTGTTGTGAAACGTCTTTGTAGTGAAATATCCTGTCCAACCTCTTACAAGGTCACAGTACTCAAATACCTACTATGGCTCGGAGCTTTCATAGGAATGAAATTTTGATTAAATTGAACCTGAATCCATATTTTGATTCATGGATTTTTTTTACTGGCTGTTGTGTCATCAACTAAGAAATGTCACATGTAAACTTTAAATCTAGTATGTTTGTACAATCACACTGTGAGTGTGTAAATCACTAAATGTCAGTGAGTTCTGACTAACAGAGATTTAATCTCTCTGTCCCGCTACAGCCCAGCGACCTGCGGAAACACAGAAGGAAGGTGATCAAACATTTTAGTGAATTAAGTCATTCCATACAGTTATCCATTATTATGATATGTAAACACCTCTGCCTGTTTGTCTTTAAGAGGCTTATCTGTGCTTTCTGTGCCTACACTAACCCTAATGCCCAATGCATCTCCTCACACACACACAGATCGCAGCAGTGGATGAGGATGGCCGAGAGGACAAGGCCACTATTAAATGTGAGACGTCTCCCCCACCGACACCTCGACAAGTGCGCATGACACACACACTGCCAGCCTCCTCTCACAATGACGCCCGCGGGTACGACACACCACACACGTAATGGCTATGTTGCACCGTATAAAGAAAATTCTTGCTGGTCCTCACAGGCAGTCCCTAACTTGTATTTTTTTGTTTGTTTGTTTGTTTGTGTAGCATTGCTGCTACTTTAGAGGCAGAAGCAAGTGCTTTGAGCAGTGTAGCCAGCAGTCAGGACTCACTCCATAAGCAGCCCAAAAAGAAAGGCATCAAATCCTCCATTGGCCGGCTCTTTGGGAAGAAGGAGAAGGGCAGGCTGGGTCACCTGGGCAAAGAATTAATTGGACCTGGACAGGGTAACTGTTCTTTTTATCTGCTATATATGCTGCACATTGTACCTGTTCCACCATGGTGCAAGAATGTGAATCTGCTCCCTCAGAAGGTTCCTTTTCGTTTGGGCTCTGGGATTTCCATGCCCATGAGGCTTTGCCTTGCTCACTGATGGTCCAGGCTCAGGATTCTATAAAGCTGCTTTGAGACTATACTTGTACAAAGCACCACATAAACAGAAGTTACATTGATTTGACATTTATTACTGTGCTATCTCATCCAGTCCTGAAGTGCTAGCCACCTGGGAGCAATGTTACTTTAAATGCATTTCTATTATTATTATTATTATTATTATTATTATTATTATTATTATTATTATAGTGTGAGCAGTCATGACATTGAGAGAAAGAGTTTGTTCTGTAGCTATATCTTTTTATGAATTGCCACTCAAGGACTTACAGCACTGTGTCTCTTGTCTGACAGGAAATGTGTCGGATCCAGAGCTGGTGGGGCAGGACGTAGCCGTGGGGAAGCTGGGTACTCAGGCAGAGAAGGACCGCCGACTGAAAAAGAAGTAGGTGCTTCAGGCATTCTCCTCAGTGAGACAGAGTGAATATCACTGCATTTCACACACACCTGCTTGTCCAAATGCAATTGAGGAGCACCTTCTTTGAATAGGAATTAGTATTTGTTTGCTTAAATCCCCTTTGGGACCTTGTTAGTCACATTCTTATTAAAGAACCTCAAAGTGACCTGGAAGGAATCCAGGCTATGTGGATATTTCCAGAGACGTAATCGATGAAAGGACATGAATCCAACACCAGCACCTGCTGAACTCAATATAAAGAGACAAGCAGAGCCCAGCTATTGATTTTGGTCTAGGTTTATTAATCACACATGGGCACTGTGTCAAATTATGGCTCAGGACTTTCAATGCCCTTTTTCCCCTAAAGCAACATTACCTAATAAATGGTCAAACTGACTGCACTGCAGTGTCCTGATATAGGTCATCATCCACAAATGAAATGTCCTTTCAGCAGCATTCATCAGTGGATGTGTGCATTTAAACAGTTCAGTTTAGGCCACTCAATGAATGGGTTTACCCTGAGTCCCAGAGAGAAGTACTCTTCAGGGTAGACTGTATTTCTCTGTGACTGTTGTCTTTCCCTTGGTAACAGCACGGCAATGAAAGGTATCATGCCTTGGAGACTGTGTTTTCTGCTGGGCTTTCCCCCCTCCACAGCAGTCTGCAGGATTGGGAGCTCTTTGCATCGTGGGCTCGTTTGTTTTTTGTTGACGCCTCCAGTGCATGCCACTGAAACTGCCTGCTGGGTTTACACTGCTGCTTTTCCATGCTTATGCTGATGTCTGAACATGAATGTTTGCCCTTAATATGACTTGAGCTCCGTGTTCTAGTTTGTGTAATAGATTTGGACTGTTTTTGGTTTTCTACTTGGTGTATGGACTGAGCCCGGGAGATGGTTTCTGCTTTGCGTATTCCAACTCTTGTCTTTTGCATGCTGAATGATGGACCCAAAGAAGGGGACTGTGTTTGTCTAACCATGTTCAGTGTGAGGATCAGGCTGGTGCCAATACAGTCATTTTGTGTTAACTGGAAAGGTGTCACAAGCGTGTTGCATTTGCCATGCCTTAACTGTCTTCTATCTCTCTCTACAGACTATTACTGCTCATGCACGTCAGTATGTGTTACAATGTGTGACCAAGTACTTTGATTCTGTGTGATTTACAGATGCTCTATAACAGTTATGTACTTTTGTCTCCCATACCTCTCTCTCTCTCTCTCTCTCTCTCTCTCTCTCTCTCCCTCTTTTACTCTCATCATATGACTCTATTAAGCGGGTAAGTGGTGTTGACGAGACTGCTGCACATTTCCCATTGTCAGCGCTGTGTTCATGTCTGTGTCCATGGCCCTTAACTGTGTGTCTGTCTCTCTCTGCTGGAGCAGACACGTTTCTGTCCATTTACCATCGACAAAACCCTTTGCTTTCTCTTCTTTTACTGTAAATGTTACTTCTCCCTTCCACAGTTCAATAGAAGATGCATCTATGGCTGGACAAAGAGTATGTGCCTTCAAATAGCCTTATATTGAACCGGAATGTTGAGGCTTTTCCTTCCCCCAATGTCTGTGTGTCAGTTAGTACATTATGTGCAATATACAATAACCAGGTCCAATTTCTGGTTATGGGATGTCAAACTCTTGTTATTTTCTTTTCTTTTTCGTTCATAACTGTTTCCTTCCCTTCCCAGTGACAGTATGTTCAGAGGATATTTTCTCATGCCTTACACTTGAACCTGAACATATCTTAATATATCTGTACATCTAGGAATTAGTCAAGGTTTGCAAATCAGTGCTATGCCTGAGCACAAAACCTCCAGCATTTTGACACATTCATTTCCTCTTGCTACTTTACATTTTAAATCCAGTTGTAGCCAGTGTTTAAGTGTCCACATGTCCCTTACTTTGCACTCTGGATACGTTAAAGCATTGCTTCTTCTCTGAGAGAGATCAAAACCAGCACTTAAGGAATATCACATTCTTTTCTTACTCCATGCAAATGTCTTCTCTCCACTACACACACACACACACACACACACACACACACACACACACAGAACAGTAATGCTCTAGTTAGTTCAGTTCTGCCAAGCTCTGTGTTCCTTTACAGTGCAGCAGGCTGTCGGAGAGGAATCAGCATATTATAAATTACCTGCTGCAGGAGAGGCTAAAGAAGATATCGCTCTGCTCTCCCATGATAAGACACCGTTTGCCTTTATCAGAAGAGGCTGGCACAAGTGTGTGTAGTGCAGCTTTCAGAGTGATGCACTGCACAGTCATTTCCCTCTCCATTTTCCCCGCCAGCCGGGGTTATCTCCTGCAGCCGCTTACACAAAGACCTGAAACTCAGAGCACAGTTAGCCTATTCATAAACAAGAAATAACTGCATAAAATTACGAGCAATGACAGATACAACCTCAAAGACTACAGGTAACTGTCAGAATTAAGGAAACAACAACATTAAGCATTTGACCACCACAGCTTCTGTGCATGTTGAAATAGATTCTAAGTGTGTCTGAAATTTTGGAGGGATGTGAGACCATTCTTCTCTGACAAATTTCATCGTTTTATGTTTTGTTGATGGTGGCAGCAAATGCTGTCTCAGGAACTGCCGCTGAATCTCCCACAAGCCAAGCTTGGCTGAGATCTGGTGACTGAGATGTGTTCATTCATTTGTTCAGTTGTTCATCAAACCATTACCTTTGGACAGGTGCACCCTATGCCATCCTATGCCATGCTTGTAGAGACCACTCTTATCTCAGCATTGGAACATTACAGGGTGTTGAAGATATTCACTCGGTATGCCTTTGTATTTATTGCCAAGTTCCTTGACGTTTAATGAGCTGAGTGGACCATACCAGGATAATGCATCCAGCATCATTACGGAGCAAGCAGAACCTTTGAAAACCAGCACTCAGGCCTATAGGTCTGATCTGTTGTGTGCCTCACATGGACACATCATACTGAGAACAGGCTGAAGAGTGCCTTATTGTTCTATATGTTTTGTCCACTGTTCAGTCGAACGTTGCATCACTTTATGCACAAATGCACATTTTTGGGGTGTTATAAAGGGTTTATGCAGTTCAACCTTACCATGGTATCCCTAACTTTGAAGTCCTTTGAAGTTGTTTTTGATGAAACTGTGCACTCATGCCCCGGACTGATATTTTCAGTCAGCTGATTCACAGTTGCTTGTCTGATTTGTTTTACATCTCAGATCAGTGCATGGACACCATGCTCAAAGATTAAGCATTGTCGATCACACATCACCCTAGCTTATGATGTTTTTCTCTCAGACAGCATCACCTCATTACACATCAACAAGCAGTCTTCATCACTGACGCTCCTGCCAAAGGTGTCCCAACAGCCACCCAAAAGTCACTCAGATCTCCTCATGAAAGCCAAAGTATTGGGTGACAGGGCCCCCCCTCAACATTTTTATACATGATCTTAAGTATGGTATTGTTTAATTACCTCAGGAACAACTTAAGTAGAAACCCCTGCTTTCAGTGAGCCTTGTATCCTTCATTTACTAATGTTTCCCTTATTTCTGACAGTTACCTGAACATTCTTTAACCCCTGTCATCTCATCAATATTCCATACTGAATGTTTTCTGCATGAGATGGAGTGTAGCGACTATTCGTATGTTTCACAGTGCAGAGAGAAACAGCAGTGAGAGGGTGTGTTTCTCTTAACAGACCACTGATGGATGACTGATAAGGCCTTACTGATGGATGACTGATAAGAGTGTGGCCTTACAGATCTGACTCGTACTCTCTCGCTCTCTCTATCCAACTGTACATGTGTTTAAAGTAGCCTGACGAGCACTCCTTTTACTCTCTCTCTCTCTCTCTCTCTCTCTCTCTGCTTCCCTCTCTATAGGCATGAGTTGTTGGAGGAGGCTAGGAGAAAGGGCTTACCCTTTGCTCAGTGGGATGGCCCCACAGTGGTGGCTTGGCTCGAGGTAGGTACACACCAAACATCAGTATCAAGCTATACATGTTCACTTGGTTAGATAAGGAAAAGGCTAAAATGCTCCTCTCGCCAGATCAGCGACAAAAGGAAGAGCTGCCAGCCATAATCAGATAGGTTGTGGTGACAAATAATTGTGTTCACTCAAAAATGAAACATCAAAGAACATTCAAATAACTAACTGATCCAAAGTCACTAGAAGTAAGCACCTTTTTTCCAGATCAGATGCAATTAATATGCAATTATATCTCCATTTTAATTTTGTCCCTATCAAAGAAGTCTTCTGTGCTAGCACTGCAGCTACACAACACTCATATAAGAACCACATTCATCCTTCTTCTAATCCTATAACACTGATAACACGTGCACGGGACTAGTGCCTTGACTGTGGTGGAAGGCACTGGAGACAGTAAAGCCTCAAACTGTTCCTGATTTGAGGCCTGATCTGTAGTTAGTTTGGACCATGAGCATCACAATTTAACTGTAGTCATAAGAGATGAATCCTAATCTTTATTATAGGTCTTATTTTTCCCAACATAGTAATCTCTGGACTTTCTGTTCAGCTCATCCTGCTGTCACAGTTAATGACTTGACAGCAACATAAATTCTCTTTAACACGTGGAATGATGGAACATTATAAACCAACTGCAGCAGCTCCGACTGTTTCTGCCCCCATCTCTCACGTCAGCCATCTGATGGCTGAACACATGTAAAATGCAACAATATTCTGCTGTAATCATTGTTCCTTTGCACTGGGACTTTGCCAAGGGGGATTTGAGTGGTTATCAGTACATAATGGTGAATTACAGTAGGATTATTGTGTCCCTTGCTGCCTAAGCTCTCTCAGCATAACCACAGTCTAATCAGTTCTCAGACATAAGGGGAAGACCGAGACCCTGGAATCATCTGACAGCAGCACTGACTAAGGCAAAAGTTACCACAGTGGTTGAATGCATTTTCAGATTTTGGAAATAAAATGAAAATAATTTCCTTACTCAAAACTACTTTAAGTCGATGTGCTTGTTGCATGAATATCAGTGAAATGTCAGTGCTGCCATCTGCTGGTGGTAATTCACCCCTGCATCGTCCATTGCTGTGCACTACTCACGTTTGAGGGAGCATAAATAAGTCTTTTTCCTCATCAGAACCATCGAGTATCAACTTACTTATTTGGTCTCCATGCCATTGTAGTTGTGGTTGGGGATGCCAGCCTGGTACGTAGCAGCTTGTCGTGCCAACGTAAAGAGCGGTGCCATCATGTCAGCGCTGTCTGATACGGAAATCCAGAGAGAGATTGGCATCAGTAACCCACTGCACCGCCTGAAACTTCGCTTAGCCATTCAGGAGATGGTGTCCCTCACCAGCCCCTCCGCCCCACCCACATCCAGAACCGTGAGTACACACACACACACACACACGCAGAGTGGGAGTACCATACTGCGCATATATTCCATCATACACTGACTGTAATTGCTGCAGTTGATATCCATCTCAGTATTTTTACCAGGTAACACATGGGCCAGATTTTGATTTTGATACAAGGACACAGCTAAAATAGTCAGCGCAACCTGAAGTGTTTCCCAGCACTTCACCATGTTCAGCCTCGTTTTCATACTGAGCTGTTTTTGTGCTCTTGGCTGTTTCAGTGTGTGTGTTGTCATGGTGATTTAATTTTTTAAATTATTATTTTTAATGCTTTTATTGCTTTGACTACGGACTCACGAAGGTACATATGTTACACACTCACTGCGTAAGAGAGATGGGCAGGCAGGTGTGCATGTGCTGCTCAGGTCTGATTTCCCGTCTGTGTAGATGGGGAGTAGAGAAGATTTCCCCTGGACACTGAGAAAATGGCTCCATATATGCCTGTTTCAGCCCCATGGCTTTCATTCAGCTCCATGACCACCTTGTACATGTGTGGTATCTCTAAGTGTGCTATCGGGGGGGGGGGGGGGGGGGGGGGGGATTCAGTCGTTTTAATTGACCTTTTAACTTTTAATTGATATTTAAATTTAAGGCGGGCTGTTTGATGACAGCAAGTTCACTTAGATACACACAACCATGTTGTTTTTCAGCACACACTGGTCCTGAATAGAATCAGCTGACAAAATCAGCTGACTCTGTCCACACTGGGTTTGAGTGGTGCATACAGGCCGGGGTGGGTGTGGCGACTTTTTTGCATTCATGCCTTAATCAGTACATTTAACAGTGCACAGTCCTCATTCACCTCTGTCAAAATGCTACTGAGCTCTTACTCTGCCAGCCCACCTGTCTGTCTTGAGCATAAGAGCCATAAATATTTCATAACACATTCCTGAACTTGAGAAGAGTAGTCAGAAAGCCTTACTTTCTAACTTTGACTTAGACTGTGGGTTAAGTATTTCAGGGCTCATAAAAGTGTTAAATCAGGAGAACATTAGCATAACCAAGGCCAAGAGAACAAACTGCTAGATATTCAGTGAATCAGAAATGAAGTCAAGAGATCGTAAGAGTGTGGTTTATTTGGGATATCCTGGTTTATGAATAAGTACTCACCCATATATTGTACTAATCCAGCACTGCACTTGCTTCTCATGCATGTTGTAAATGTGAGACCTCTGATGCCTTTGCCATGTGTGTGTTTGTGTGTGTCCAACATGTGTGCTGGTGCCGTGTCGTGCTGTTTAAGCCTTCTACCCAAAGAAGGTGGGGCTTGCTCATTATCTGACTGTGATGCTGTAACACTATTGGCTTACAGTGGTGCTGCTCTTCTTCTTTAACACTGCTTGCCCCTCCTGGTGTGACGGATGGCTGCTGTTTCTCATGGGCCTGCCCACTTAGCCATCAGGCAATGTTTGGGTGACCCACGAGGAAATGGAGACTTTGGCAGCCCCCTCAAAAACGGTCAGTTCCTTCTCTTTGTCTGTCTGTCTGTCTGTCTGTCTGTCTGTCTGTCTCGTCCCCTTCTTCAGCCATCTTTGATGTGATATAAAAGTGTCTGTCCAGGCCTGTCCTCTGGTGATCGTTGTTTGCTTGCAGTTGAGAGCATGTGGCTACTGTGTTGCTGTAGATTGTGAGATTAATTGAATATTGTAACCAAAGACTCTGATGAATCAGTAGAACAGACAAGGTCTGAAGTTAAGCAACATCGTCTCAGGTTGTTTACAAACCAGAATAGTAAGCGTAACAGAGCTGCTGATACAGAAATGAATATATCAGCATTAAGAAACCTGAGCAAAATGATACAACATCTGATGTCTTAATGGTCAAAATGCACACGGTAAAAGGATTTAAACTGCCATCAGTATAGAGCAGGGCTATATTGTATTATGGTGTTCAGAGTCTGCTATGATGATAGTCTGTAAGGCCAGACACAGTAGCATTGATATCTTGTACTTGGGAGCCTGGCACTGATTAAACCAGAGCTCTCTGACAATCATGAGCAAATGGGGCAGGATTGGTCTAATGTGCCAAAGTCATCTCCAAAGCAAATGTAATCTGTCAGAGAGGAAACAGGAGAATGAGACGTACCTCATTACACCCACAGGAGGGCTTTTCCTCTGCCAGAAACCTCTGAGCAATCAGCCTCTGCAGTGGCCTCTTATTTTACACCACACACACACACACACACACACACACACAAATGCTGCACAGGAACCCAGGAAGAACTAATTAAGAATTTTACAGCATGCTAGTATGGAAAATTAATGGTGAAAATTTATGATTCTAATTTCATGGTCTGTATCATCAAAAAAGTGGGGCATTTATGTTGCATTGTGTCTCTGTTTAAGGATGCATGTCCTTATAGTGGTTTCTACATGAGTGTATGTCTGTGAATATCGTGTAGATTACAGATATACATCTGTGTCTCTATGTGTGTTGACTGTCGTGTACAACTATATATTTAAATTCATGTATTATTCAGACCGTGCCAGAATTTCATTCAGTTGTATTCAAAGTTCGAAATGTCTTTCTTGAGGAAAGTGGAAAGTACATTTAAGAATGATGGAAGAACTTGGAACTCATACCAACTCTGCAAGTATATTTTTAAGTGAGCTCTGCTGTGTAGTGAGTAGTGTGCTGTGGTATATGTGGTATGCGTGCTTGTTTGTTCTATACAAAACAAAAACACTGACGCTGTTCCTCTTTTCCACCACTGGCATGTACCACCAGAAGTCTGAGTCAGAGGAAGGAAGCTGGTCCCAGGTAAGAGAGCTCTGTCTAAATATAGACTGACTGAAACCGTTGGATCCTGTTTTCAGCCGTGTTTAGTTTATGTCTATAGCAGAGACACAAGGCTCCATGGCAGAGACATGGAATTACTTTCTACTTGTATGAAATAAACAACAGCATAAATAAATAAGGGAGGATGCTGAGCTGGGTGGAAGGTGTTAGGGGACAAAGAGCGAGACAGCTGTTTATTCCTGTTTAATTCTTAATAACACAACAAAGGATATCTGTCATATTTGGCATTTCTATTGCATGTGGGACAAAACAGGTTCCAGAAGCTTGTGCTCTTTGTCACTGGGACAGTACACTGCAGAGTCATTCAGTGCTGGACCTTGAATCCAAATTCAGCCCTGTTTTTTCTAACGACACAATTAACAGAACTGTTGTTAATTAAATAAATAGAGATGCTTGGCCAGGTGACTTCACACCTGGTAAAGGAAAGTAAAAGGAAAGGTAGAAAAATCTGCAATGCCCAGGTCTCAAAGGCTGTGAGTTGAACTGGCCCAGTATGGAATTTTATAGTGACTGCATATTACACATTCAGAGTCTGTTAATTATTCATTCATACAGGCAAAATGAAGTGACGGGTCATCACAGTTTGTAATTATGATGCAATTTAAGAAAGAAATTCAACAAAAGGAATCATATAACTTGCAGTCAAAAGCATTCGGAAGATATCCAGTTGATCTCATAAATGTTGTGCCATGCAACTTGAAATCAACTGCTATTAAATGTCTCTGCAGTGTGCTGCAGTAGATATGCACATGTCATATGATAACATTAATGACTGAGTTCCCCTGTGCTTCCCTAGACCCTAGCATATGGAGATATGAACCATGAGTGGATAGGGAACGAGTGGCTGCCCAGTCTAGGTCTACCTCAGTACCGCAGCTACTTCATGGAGTGCCTGGTGGATGCACGTATGCTGGACCACTTGACCAAAAAGGACCTGAGGGTGCACCTCAAAATGGTGGACAGTTTCCATCGGTAAAAACTGGCTAGAATGAGAAACAAAAACTGTAGTCTGTCACCCAAAGCAAGACACTTATACATGTTCCATTATCAAATCTCCTCAACATATACCCTCCACAGCCTGTCTGGGCTTCATTTTCTCATGCCACTTCACCACCACTACATGTATATGGAGTCATTTCGCACCAACAATATTAATCATTTTTTTTCCTCACAGTCACTGATTAACTAAGGTTAACAAGGTTAGTTCCTGATGAAAAACTGAAGGGTATTTCTTTGACACACGTCTACAGGACAAGTCTACAGTATGGAATCATGTGTCTAAAGAAGCTGAACTATGACAGGAAAGAGCTGGAAAGACGCAGAGAACAAAGCCAACACGAGATGAGAGGTATAGCTTTAAGCACTGCCTAACTAATGTCAACCTCACAGCACAGTTTACACATGACAGATTGGAGTAAAGAGTAAAAAAAAAAGACATTTCAAAATCAGTTTTGTTGTTCGCAGTCATTTGAAGTGCTACTGTCTTATGTTTCACGTCCAAAATTGGCCAGCGGAGCTACCAATTCTAGATCAAAACTAATCTGTGGTTGGACAATATGAACTAAAGTGCACTTCCAAAGAGCTTACCAGAGATCATGTAATTACATATAACAATTCTACAATCTGTGTGTTTGTTGCCAGATGTGTTGGTGTGGAGTAACGAACGGGTGATTCGCTGGGTTCAGAGCATTGGTCTGCGTGACTACGCCAACATCCTTTTGGAAAGTGGTGTTCACGGAGCCCTCATAGCTCTTGATGACAACTTTGACTATAGCAGTCTGGCTTTGCTCCTCCAGATCCCCAATCAAAACACTCAGGTCAGCACACGATCAAAATTACACACACCATGACATGCAGGTCAACGCAAAATTTGACTCAAGACTTATATTTTAGTATGCTTTCCAAAACTCAAAGATGAACACAGATTCTGCATTGGACTCAAGCATTTTACCTGCACATGTATTAAAGACATCTTCCAGTGGTGTTTGTACGGATTTGTATTCTCAGTCTCAGGGTTTTGAAAATGCTTACAAAAGTCAATCAGCTTGGTCAAATCACACATGAAATGCACATGATCTTTGGTAGAGAGACTAAAATGTGAAATAACTAAGGCAGCCAGTGTGAGTCAGTCCCTGACAAACTTTGTACATACTATAAACAGCTCTCGCAGTACAGCCTCAACAATAGATAGATATAAATGGCCTCTGTCTCATCAGACTGCTGTCTCCACAGGCACGACAGATTCTGGAGAGAGAATACAACAACCTACTGGCACTAGGCACAGAGAGACGACTGGATGAGGTAAGACCCCCCCCCCCCAAACCTCTCTCAGCTTTTAACCTGAGTGAAGGGACAGAAACTTGAACTATATTCATATTAAACATTTCAAAATTGTTTACTGCTAGTACAAACTCCTTTAGAAGTGTTTGGTTTAGTTTGGTTCTCTTGATCACAAACAAAAAGTTCCACTGAGGTAACTTCTTGTAACTTTTTCTATTAGAGAGAGATATTTAGCATCAAGAAATTTATATACAAGTATCAATTAAAAATAGAAAAAGAAACAAAATACACTAGGTCACTCTCTTACACCTGGTGTTTGTGTCTGTAATACATTATTATGAGAAGGACTTCCGTGGGCCCTCGTGGAGGAGGCAGTTCCCCCCACGAGATGTCCATGGTATCAGCATGATGCCCGGCTCAGCTGAGACACTGCCTGCCGGCTTCCGCCTCACCACCACCTCTGGCCACTCACGCAGGCTGCCACCAGAGGGTGAGTGTTCCTCTGTCTTCTCCTCACCCACATATTTGTACACATAACACAACACATCTGCACACACAAGCATGCACACACACAATGATTAGGCTCTCAGGACATGGAGTGAATTTTAATGAAAGAAACCTATAGCATTCTAGATGTGATTTTATGAAAACTGTTGGGTGGATATGTGGTTAAAACTGATCTGGGACATTGTATACCATACATGCTATGCCTTATGTTTATGCACAGTTAAACAGAAGAGTGAAACTCTCTCTGACTTAACACATCTGTTAGCTTTGTCTGGTGGGCCCCTGTCCACTCTCTCACATACACAAACACACTGACCCAATGTCTCTGTTGTTCTCTTTAACCTGTGGACTGCTGCACTGCAGTTGTGTATGAGGTGTTGGACGACAGTCCTGACGACATGTATTTGGACTGGTTTCAAGGTCAGGTATAATAGAGCCTTTGGCCCATGTGGCATTCCCCAAACCCCTGATTTCTGCAGTCTCTCTCCCTCAGTGTACCTCCTCTCTATGGTCTCTGTCATCTGTCCTCTCCTCTCTATGGGCCTCCTGTTTTAATGAGATGTAGGCCATTCAGAAAGGTTCATGAGATTAATATAGAGCTCTGCCCAACCTAGAACCATATGGTCAAGTAAGGTTACAGTCGAACCGTTAAGATTAGTGAAAGTCAACTGAAAATGTCTGGTCAAATGTGCATTAAGAACATACGGCTGCACTTAAAATAAAGAAACAGCCTGGTTATCTAAGGCAAGGCTATTCAACTGTGGACCTCAAATTCAGACATCCTGCTGGGTTTTGTTTGCTACCACAGTATACCACCGAGGAGTGTACAGAATAACTTGTCATATAGTGTTGAGTTTTAAATTACAATACCATGACAAAAGCCAGCAGCACTTCTAGTTTTGGAGACCAGAGATGGATAGCCTTGGGGTAGGCAGGCTTTCTCTGGAGAGTTGACTGTACTTAGGCAGGACTTTGTCCTAGCCCTAGAGTGACACATCTTAATATATCTAAAATTCAGAATCTTGTTTAGCTGAATCAAGTATGTTTGCGTAGGGTTAGGTATGTCAGGTTAAAGCAGAAGTCTGCATACCTTGCAGCACCTTCAGGAAGAGGGTTGCCTACCCGCTAATATACAGCTCAAACAGGATTAGACTGTTTGCAAACTGCAGTACAGGTTACCTGCTGTGACAATCCAAACAGTTGTTTAAATCCTCTTCCCACTATTAAAAGAGAACACTAGTCAACATGATGATCTGCACTTGTATTTGTACAGTGTAGATTCTGAGATCAAACACACCAAGTAAGCACCTTCTTATCCTTGTTAGGTTTTTTTTAGACCACATATTTAATTGAAGTGTTTGACTGGTGTCCTTCTTTAATATCTTGTCCTGAGTGTTACTGGACTGGCTTGTTGTGCTCATTATATCTGTAGTCCCTGTTTGAAGATTAACATGTTGCCAGCAGAGGCCTGGTTCATTAGAAATGGATCCTGGCATTGGCGCTGAGTAAACAGCATATCCTGGCTTTGCTGGTTGAGTGACTTTTACACTAACCCTACATGTGGTGCAGTACATGTATTAACTGTGTGTGTTCGTGTGTGAATGTATACAAGAGATCCACTGATTTCAGCCCATTGGTGGGGGGGTTGCCTGGTAGAACAATAAGTGATGATCTGTCTCCTCCTGCAGTTGGTCCATCAGCAGTGCAGCGACTGGACAGCTCCACTGTGAGGACTTACTCCTGCTGAGGCTTAGAGGCAAGAGAGAGACTCTGAGCTGTGAGTAAATGCATGCAAGCATGCACCAGGGGGTGTAGTGGTTTACTACCACAATTTATTGTGCAAATTAATACCATCTTCAGTAATGATAATAATGGATCAAATCATTTTAATACTCTCTGATTACTCTCAGTCCATTTAAAGTTACATTCAGGAAATGCAATCTGTTTTCTCCACATCCATTTGATACATTTGGCTATTGGGTATTTCCCCCACTAATTCTTCTTTCTGTCTCTTTAGTTCATCCAAACAGAGTCTTACCTTGAGGTTCTGGGAGGAATGGGTCAATTGGCCAGGAACACAGTTGTGATGAGATGCACTGCCAAGAGGAGCCCCTGGGAGGGAGGGGCCAGCGTGGGGGCAGCTAGCCAAACTGCTCTCTCGTTGCACTTACAAGCCAAGTCCACTGAACAGGGCACCAGTTGCAGGGTGCTAAGCAGTTACCTGCAGGCTAAACCTGCTCTTTGCCGTTTCTACCTTTTACATGTACCATAACTTGTTGAGCATATGTACTGTGTATTTCTTCTACAGGAGATGTGTAGGTTATCTGTAAATTAATATAAATATGCCGTTTTTTATTTATATACACATCTGTATAAAAAAAAAGAACAAAAAATACAAGACATATTCAAGAGTTTGTGCAGATAACATCCCCAATGTTATGGTTAAACAGTGCTGCTCTTTGAACTATCCTCGTACCCAAAAGACCATTTTGTACATGTTAATTTCTTTAGTTTTTCCCCCCTTTGCACCCTGTTATTCTGGTAAGGGCGTGGCAATCTTAATCTGGGAACTGCCCCACTCAGCTGTAAACCCCACCCATCCAAGAGTGGTATTCAGCCTCCTCACCATCAATTTCAGAGCCATCTGACTGCCCAGACAGTAGGACTTTTAACACAGGCAGGCTGACCGAAGGTGAACCGAGAGGCCAACAATGCCGACACCACGAGCACTTCTGAGAGAGACATTCAACTAGTACTTTCAATCTCAGAGCACATATAATTTGGGTCACTCTCTGGTGCCCATACAGGAAGGCTTTGATCCCAGCAGTCCCAGTAATGACTACAGCTGAGACCAGAACACATCCTCTCATTCCATGGTCACAATCAACCGAGGGGGTTATTTTGTGCTGAAGAGTCCAATCCTGCCCAATCAAGCAGAGCAGGAGAAATAACTGAAACACAGGCTGCTTTACTCCTAGTGAACGTAGAGTGTATATCAAATTGTTTAAGTCCAGAGATAACTTTTTTAAAAGACACACCTGTTGCTTGCTGTGACTTACTTTGGTGTGAAGCTGTTTAACTCTGTTTCTGTAGAAGTTGCTGGGATAAGTTCTTGTACAGCCCACCTACCCGTCTTTGAGTTATTTCTGCTGGTTTATTCAGCTGGGTCCAGACTTTTTACATCTTTGTTTTGCACGTACAGAGAATCATTTTATTTTGTGTCCATTTTTTATTTAATACTGATTGTATTTTGGTCAAAACTATGTGGTGATCAAACAAATTTTCATTGTCAATAAAAAGTACCGTCAATTAGTTATTGTTTCATAATCGATTATTGTCAAAAATCGTTAGTTTTCCTATAAAAGTCATTAAGGCAATTAACAAAGTAAACCACAAACAAGTTTCAAACAGGGCACCAAAGAATACACTTGCACTTGCAAAGCTAAGGGCAGTGTTGTTCTATGTAGAACATCCTTATCCATGCTCATCTGGGGTGAGAGCAGGAGTGTGAACTCTGTCCAAACTTTATTACATTAGACAGATGGTGTGATAAGTCCCTATTCAGCTGCCAGACCTCTGCAGTTCCTCTCCACTCTGTGTATGTCAGGAGTGGAGATCATCTCTCTTCACAGGGAATCACTGGCCAGGTCTTCTCAGTGCCTCCTTCACCATCTTTTCAATGTGTTTGAACACATCAGGATCCTCAATGGTTGGACTGATCTGTGGAAACCATGAGAGAACACAACTGAATGAGCACCAGTTTCTGTCCTTTATGGTTTAACAGTATGTTGCATCCAGACTGAAGTTCACATCAGTTACAACTGAATGAAAAAAAACCATCATTTGGCCACAGTCCGTAGAGATATAGTTTTTATATATATGAAGTAGACACATACATATGTATTAATTATAAAACAGAAAAGGTGTGATAATTAATGGGAAAAAATACCGCGTAAGGCTTGCCGTTGACGAGGTTAGCCAACGCAGAGCGGGGTATTTTTCCTGATCGAGTTTTGGGAAGGCCGTTGACAAAGAGGATGTTCCGGAAGGCTGCTACGGGTCCCACTGTGTCTCTGACCAAACTCACAATCTCCTTCACAACATCCTTCTCTGCCTTTTTACAGCCTAGTAGACACACACACACACACACACACAGAGGTTATGCGGTCCTAAAAAAAGATTTCAAAGAATACAGATTGAGGAGGGTATATAATCTCCATTTTCTGTTTGTCTTTCTGTAACTCACCATGCCTCAGCACACACAGAGCCAGGGGGACATGTCCTTTTAAAGAGTCTTCCAGTCCCACCACGGCACAGTCCACCACACCTGCATGTAGCAGCACTGACTGCAACCCACAGAGAGGACAGTTTACTTGCACACATTCACTGACAATCTCTGCAAAATAAGAGGGACAGAATGAGGCCGGGTGATGACCTAAAACTAACATCTCAATATTGAGACACAGACATATGGAAGACACCATATAAACATGTTCTGTTTGTCTCTTAAAAAGTTCAGATGATCCATTCAACACTAAGCCACTTTGATCTTTATAAAGGAATGACCAGTCATGGAACAATAGCCTAGGTGTGACGCTTCTAAGCGATAGGCTACAGAGCAGTTATGCAAAACTGGTGAAAATAGCAAAGTTTACATGTCAGTTTCAAAAAGAATACTAGGGTGCTTCTTGAAAGTGATGTCTCTATTGTGATCTTATTTGGCACAGATTTTTTTTTTTCCTTTCGTGGGAACACAATGGAGCAATACAAATGCACCCAACAGAGGAACAAACAGATTTGCTTGTGGACACAGTGAAACAAATTGAAGACAGCTGTCTGCCTTCTTTGAGAAATGTTTTTTTCACCCTGTCCTCCGAGGCAACCTGCAAGATTCAACAATCATGCACAGAAATACTGAATATTTTAAAACTCTATAAGCCAATACAGTCCAGTTCTAGGCTGTGGCACCATTCTAAATAAACAAAAGTGTCAGCTCATGCTGTTCTTTCATACCTCCTCAAGGGCGCCAGCTGACAGCCTATGACCTGCCACGTTGATGACATCATCAGATCGTGACATGATGTATAAGAACCCTTCCTCGTCTATATAGCCTGCATCCATAGTGTCATAGTAGCCCTATAAGACATGGAAACAAAAACAACTAGATAATTAAACTCAAAACCTTTTTAGTACGATATACCAGGTCCATATAGGTAAATCAAGGTCACAGTGTCAATCACATGTATTTGTTTAATTTACACCACTAGGTGGCACCAAAAGAACAAATGCCACTAATTCACAACACTTCACTCTCTTGTTACAGTTATGATTTCTCATGTTAGTAATAACTGCAGAGCAAATATGGAACGTAAAGCTCTGAAATTGATTTGATGAAATATTGTACCACAAAACACAACTTATGGGCAAGTACAGTTCTACAGGTGATAAACATTCATCTCAGAAGTTCACATGCTTACTGTCTTACCTGAAACTTAGTGAAGTACAGCTTTTTAAAAAGCTCCTGGTTCTTCCAGAGAGATAATGCAGCACCAGGTGGTAATGGGAGTCTGAGAGCAGTATGGAGAAAGAGAGAGATTGTTCCTATTCATGTTTAGTGTGTTGTGTTCTGGGAAAAAGAGATCTTAATAATGAATCAAAAGAAGATAACCAATGCTGTTCATTATGTTTAATTGGCCTTCATTTTGATTCAACTGTGTTACATACTTATTCACCCTGGGCCGGTTTAGTGTGCTTTTAAATACAGAGTAAAAGCTTATTTGTAATCAGTGTTCAAAGAATTACTTCTATAGGTACTGTAGCAGCTCATCACTGACAATGAATGAGAGAACACAGTATTTTAATATGCCATGTTCACCAGCAAATCTACTTTGCCAACCTAAGTTACACCATAATGTGATTTTCCAGTACACCAGGGTTAAGAACACACTGCAAAACACACACGTATTCTCAAAGGGGAAAAAAAGCCTTTTGAAGCCAAGGTATGGCAGAGACATTGCTATTCAGGCCTCAAATCATTAGGAAGAAGCTGGAGATCTGGGTGTCACATTGCTCTGTTCTCCACAGACAAGCTTTCAATACTGAAAAGAATCTTTTCTTTGAAGTAATGGTTGAGCAACAATAAAATGAATATCAGAACACAACTAAAATTCTAGAATACAATAACATGAGCTGTGTGCGCGTGCGTGTGTGTGTGTGTGTTTGCACGTGCATGAACATGTGAATTACTTTACTACAATATTCCCCAGAGTCCTTGGCTTCACTTTCTGCATGTCATCATTGATCACAGACACTGAAAGAGACAGCAAGATAAGTTGCATGAGACACTATGACCAATGTTATCCCATTGTTACAGGTTTTACTGCCATACTGCTAATACAGTTACAGACAACACTCCAATCAGCAATAAGATGCCCACCAACATGTTAGTACAAGCTTAAAAAAAAAACACACCAAACAAGCTACAGACCAAAATACTGACATCAGTCTAAATGGCAGTGTTATCACTAGACATGCCTCAGAGTCCTAAGAACCACCCACTTTATACCTATGTTAAACAAGCCTGATAAGATACACGACAACAACAACAACAACAACAACAACAACAACCATTATTATTTATGTACAGCATATTTCAAACAACTTTTTGTTTGTTTTGTATCAACAGGAAAACTGATATAAAAAAAATGAATAAATAATAAAATGATTAAAAACAGGAAATCCAGAGGACTTCCCATAAGGACAGTCTTACAACGCAGACAAAGACAGTGGAGAAAGATTAGACCATTTAAGTGAAAAAGGAAGGGGAGGAAAAAGACACATTCAAAACTGCAAATTCTTGCTGTCAGAAACATATAGATAGTACAGACAGTGCAGCAGAAGAGTACTGTACTGTAAAACTCAAAAAATGAAACTAAAAAAAAATCAATCCATTTCAAAAAGGACTTGAGGAAAAAGGAGGATGTTTTGAAACAGGTACTGAAGAATTGCCAGTGAAACCACTTTAAGTGGAGCCTATCAAGAGAAAGAGGCAAGACTGTCCATTTGTTTACAACCTCTTTGAATTTGCTCATCATTATTTTTTTCTTTTTTTTTAAAATTCAGTTTGTAAATAGGCTGGGGTATTTTTTTTAGGGAAAGAGGGAGTTAACTGAACTACATTGATTTGTGAGGACAACAGCAGTTAGGTGGTCTTATAATGACTGGACCCATGAAACAAACTCATTTTTACTCACTGTAAAAATAGGTTTTTAAGAGAGACCACAGAAACTGGCTGATTTGTAACACAAAGTCTCAGTTGTTTATATTATTACTCTGTTAGGAGGGCTGTAGCATGAAGTGAGGTAACTGGTTTATCCAGGTAACTTCTGGTTAAGTTAACTCAGAAGAGTCCTATGGCTTCATTCTCCTAGCAAAACACAGTTACCTTGCTTTGTAGTACAGCCCTCTGATGTGGTCTGATTTTAGTCCTTCTTAAGAGGTGTAACAGAGTAACAGAGCAACTCTTTGATTCGGCAACAGAAGACAAACTCAGAAATACGCCAAAAGAATTTCAAAAATTTGGGAAAGATAAGAAAGAAGCGTTAACACAAAACCTACTAGTACTAGTATAAATACATATATTTATGCATACTTACATACACAGACATACATAAACACAGATAAAAGATATGGAATGAACTAAATAATTAATAATTTACTAAAACACATCAAAAAGTGATGAAATTATCACTCTCCTATTTGGACTCTCAACTTTAATGTCATCCAGTTCATAGAAATGACTCAACTCTGAGGAATCCGCCACAGACTCACCATTGTATCCAGGCACAGGTTTGCCTGCTTGTCCAGCAGGGGGGTCCAGTGAGCTTCCCAGGCCAACATGGGAGGCTGTGATGGCTGATCCAGTCTCTGGGCAACACAGAAAACACAGGATGAGTACAGAAAAAGTAGAGAGAGATGAGCAGTAAATGCATAAAGAGAGGATATCTGTGTACCTACAAATATTAAATACGCAGAACCCTAAGTTTCCTCTCTCATTATTTCACATGATGAGGGACCCACACAAAGCACATAAAACACCAATGCAAGAACAAAAACGTTAACAACAAAATTATGAGGCATCCAGTCAGTGATGATTAACAAACACTGAAGGCCAGTTAGAGGCTCAAGGGTAAGCAACACTGCAGCAGTACCAGCGACAGAGGTGCCCTCTGAGTCATGCTAAATCGCTCTTCATTGCTCTTTTTTACCCAACATGCCCTCATGCCCTCCAAATGAGCAAACAACCATGCAGAGCAGGATGAATTAACCACAACAACAAGAGGAGGGATTACAAGCATCTTTATTTTCACTGAGATATTCTCAAGCATTGTAACCTATAGCAATAGTTATTTTCTAGGTCATTTTAGAGAGTTCTCTCTTTTATTTCCTATGCTCCTCAGAGCCTGCATCATGGTTAACCTAAAATCTGTAGATTGCATAATCTGAACTGGTACTTCTTAAATCCATTACAGTATCCTTCTCAATCAGTTCAATATCCCTCTCAGTTGGTTCAATATGCAGCCCATCTTTAGTTTAGCCTCTCACTGGGATATTGGATTTAGCTTATAAAGGGCTTGATAATGTCAGTCAAGTGTGCCATTCTAATACAAAAACATTTAGACCTATGGTTTTCATAAGGATTATTTTAGAAATGTTAATCTTCATGTCTCAGAAAAAGCACAGGATTTTTTTTTTAAATAAAACCTAGAGGTGCAGAAAACTAGAGATGCATTTCCACGAGAAAATGCAAATGTGATTGCGCCACAGCATCATCGAATCTTAACTGTAGAAGAAATATTCGATCTGTGTCCAGCTGAAGTACAGTCATGGAGCATAAAACCGTTGAATCCAACTATCGACTGCTGCCATGGTCAGTCCCTCGTCGTACCACTAGAGACCTAAAATTTTCCCCATTCATTTTCAGTGGGAAGATAAGCGATTAAAAACGGCAAAAAACCCCCAAAACAAATCTAGACACCATATAGTTCGCAGAGTATGGTGAAAAACTACATTTAGTGTCAGTCAGTGACATGCATAACACCGCTGTGATTCTGTATGGGTAGCCACTCTGCCTTAGAGTATGTCAGTCTGATTTAGTGCTATGGGCTACTGAGTAGACCAAGGCCCATGGTATTAACTGTACAGTTTATAGGGAGAGGCAACAAGTTCAGTCCACGAGTTCAGTAAAAGATGGGGGTGCAGAGGGAGTTTGGGTATGACAAAATTTGATGAATGTATTCTCTAGGGCATCCATCATTTTTTTATGTTCACAAACTTTCACTATACATCACTGTATTTCACAAACATTGCTATCTGTTATTTTGCCCCTCATGCAGGCAAGCAGGCAGATGGCACACACACACACAGTCACTAAGGGTTTAGTAGATTGTCTTGGTGCTGTAGCTGGGGGACACTATGTCTGAGGCTGTCGATAAACAGTTAGAGAGCGAAGTGTCAGGGTCCCCCCTGCCAGGCTGTGGAAAAACAAAGTGGTGAGTTAAAAAACTAGCCTTTCTATCTTTCTATCTATTACCTTCAGTTTAAAAATCTCCGAGTGCATACCACAAATACTAAGCACACGGCTGAGGTGCATTCACCCAAAAGCAGATATCGGATACATACGCCAAAAAGTGGATAAAATTCGACAGGTTTAATGTGCAAAGTGACATTATCCCAAAAACAGCAGCCACTTGTTCACAGAGCATGTGTACATGGGCTTTTTTAAGTGGACATGCCTGAAATGCATCAGTTCTGATGGTTGTGTGTTTTCCACAAGCGCATTCCTGCAGGCAGATCTCAGACAGACCGACAGCTAACTGTCTTAGTGGACTCACCAAAGAGTCAAGAGTTCAGTCAGCTATATGGCACTTTACTGATCTGACAACGCATCCCCAGTCATCCAGGACCACAACTCAGCAAGCCAGACAGACAGCTCTTTAAAGAGAGGGAGACCCACACCTATAATCATTTTACAATGAATGTGGCAGATATATGATCATAAAAATGATAAACTCACTGAGTAGTTGACCTTAATCACTTTACTGAGGGCAGATGGAAAAGTAAAGAGCAAACTCTCTGTCAGTCACTCTCTCTTTCATGGCCAGATGCTCTAGGTGTGCATGGCACAGCAGGGAGAGTCAGAGGAGAGCGAAACACTTCGTAATTATACTTGCAGCACACTGAGATAGCACACCTTTATAACGAGGGCATGTCTGGCACAGGGGCCATATGGTTGTGACACAGGAGGCAAATGCCATTTAAACATCTGTATGTCCTGTGAAGAGAGACCCATTTGTAATAAACTTCATAAATTTAGCAAATAAATGCACCATTTACCAAGTCATTTTTTTTAGGTAAACTATTCAAAAAGCATGCCACATGACACAAATGCTAAACAAACTATTTGAGCACAACAGGTTTACAAAGATGGATAGGTTACTTTCAAAAACTGCCTTGAAGATTCAGCCAAAGCGAAGAGCTTACAAAATTCCTTGTACATTGTTCTCCTTGATGTATCAATATACTAAATACAAAGTTCAAATAAGAGACTCTTATTTTTGTGTACTTATAGTAAAATAAAGGTAGAGAGCTGATAAAAGCTGAGCCTGACATGTGAATATAGATTACAGGTGAAGTTTGTCCTGAAGCATGACTGTGAGAGATGTGACAGGTGTTATGACAGCATTTCAGTGGCCGACAACACAGAGATAAAGTCAGCTCTTCTCCTAAAGACACAAGCTCTCCAGTCCCTGCTACAGGTACACATCTGCTGCTTCACGGCCAAAAAGCAGGCGCTCCCGCCTGGAAACACACTAGTTGCCTGGCAACAGCAGTGACATCAGCAGCCACTCTCAACTCCCCTGCTACTCCCTCCCTCTCCTCCAACGTAGGAGCTGGATCCTAAAATAGCACGGAGATTATTATCAGGTTTCAAAGCAGCAGCCATTTCGTCTAGTTTCACCCATGTTTACATCAACAGGACTTTGCACATGGCTTTGAACATGCTGTGAGGAACAGAAGGCAGATGATGTCTGGGAGACTGATGAAATGGTTTAGCCGTTTTCCTGTCTCTTTGTTTAAGAAGGCTGCTGCTACCAAAAACCTAAATGAATCAGTCTGTCAGCAGACAGAGACCCGGGGGAGGGCAGGGCAAAGAGTCGGTAATAAGGGAAAAAAAAAAATCACCTTCGTTTTATTTCAGAAAACTCATCTCACTCGTAGCCTCCATTAGATTTCACCTCATCAAGAACTTTTTAATCAAATCCGGCAGTACGTTGCTGCTGATCAATCTCAACTCGGCCCCCATTCCTTTTCCCGCTCTGCCAGACAGCTGCTGATTTGAATCAAATGCATTATTACATAGTAAATATAAATGAGCCTCACTTGAGCAGCATCACATAAATACCCAATTCAGGGAGGTGGGCATCAGCATGACGATGGAGGTGAATTTACAATACAGGCACAGCACAACACCATCCATGCATATAAATCCATTTATAAAGAAATTTCCCCCTTTCCACCGCGATCCCGCTGCCTGCGCACACAGACACAGACACACAGAGACACACACACACATCTCTTGGCTCATTTGCAAAAGCCTCACAGTCTTTGCACAGATTTGCTGGCATCAAGTTCTCTTCGTCGAATATTACATTACAAAGACAACTGATTACAGCATGCTGAGGAAAGACTGAGTCTGTTTCACTTTTTTTTTTATGTTGAGCTCATACTACAAAGTGTGAGAGACATCTCTTATAACCAAATTCAGAATATTGATGTGACGGTAAATACAATATCTGTTGCATAAGACAAAGAGATGAGTCATAAAGAAAGGGTCTGCTGTTCCATCACACTGCTCAGAGGTTATAAAAAACAGAGACAAAAGATTATAAGGTCAGCATTCAGACAAACTGTTTCGACAGGGAAAGCACTTTCAAAAAATATAATAAACCTGTACATCATTTCAGTTTTGATAAATCTAGCTAGCTACTGTGACCATGAATCACTCTCATCTAAACTGAAAGAAGCGAATTCATAACAGAACTGGACTGAGCTGTACTGTGTGTATCTCTCTAACTCCTGGCTGGAGCAGGTTGTGGCAAGCTTGGCCTGATAAATCAGTTTGACTGATGATGTTTTGCTAAAGCATGTTTGAGCGCATGTCTGAGATGTTCTGGCTGTTTTAGAGGGAACGGGAATCTCGGTTCTGGGTTGAAAACCATCAAGGCTTTCAGAACATCCACAAATTGTTTCTCATATCTGCGCTGGCACTGTTTCAAGTCTGCATTCAGGTTATTACATCAGACAGTTCATCATGGGAAAGACAAACGAGCAGAGATTGAACACACAAAACAAGCTGGAGTGTCTTTACTAAAAAGACAAACAATACAAGGCATCATTACTTATTCACAACATAGTCACAAGATTCCAGTGCCTCACTGCTTTTAATAAAATGACAAATGTCCACTGCTAAGCAAAACAGCTGGATGTTAGCTCCAACTGTTGCTAAGTAACATGGCCTGGAACATGGCCTGCAAGCTAGTTTGATATTTCATCCAATTGTAATCTCTGGAAATTCTAAATTAATGTCTGGTTGAAACATATATATTACCCAGATCCTCATCTCTAAAGTGATAAGAGATGCGCTGCTTAACAAGGTTCGCTACAGGACACTGAGATACACGATAATGACAGTGCTGGGTCATCTCAAACAGCCAGTCTAAACTGACGTGCACAGAGAGCTTCGTATTTACTAATGTCATCCATCACTCACTGGCTCACAGGTTTTTTAAGGTTGCTCTTCACTCATACACACACACACACACACACACACACACACACACACTACACAATGAAATGGGAAAGCATGCTCATGCACACAAGTATGCACACAAAAAGCTATGTATACAAAGCTGTTATCTCTCTCTATGGAGCACTATCTACGCTCTGAGGAGTGAGCAGGCCAAGGGCTCTGATGGTTTATCTCCACAGAGAGCTGCGGCTCATCACAGCAATAAGTTTAATGGACCATATTCAGATAAGAGATAGGTTCCATTCACAGACAAAAAAAAGCACCCTGCAAATCCGAGGTCTCGCTGCAATGTTTTTGATACGTAGTAGCATGTCTTTCTTTCAGTGGCGTGCGGTGGGTTTTTCACTTAGGCAAGCAGTAGTCAGCACCCCCCCCCCCCCCCCCCCCCCCCCATAGATATCCAAATATCCACACATATGGTGCCTCTTCAAAGAGTTGAAAATTAAAATCAAACATACCGTTTAATGGCCATACAGCGTAATCACTCTGCTCTCTGGAGTTTGTAGTCTGCCCAATATAGTACAACTGTCTGTCTCATGGTTTTCTATTGTCTGACTTTCCTGTCTTGACAGTGCCTCTCCTGTGTCTCGCTGTACCCTGCCTAACCAAAGGGAAAAATTACTGAGATTATTTATTTTAATTTACACTAAACTTTACACTGCACATATCTGGAGATGCTTGCTTGAAAAATACATTACAGGAAAACCTTCCACACTCAATACACAATTTTTGTGTCAATCTCCTTTATTTCTCCACATAAAAGGTGGCAACCCTAGTCGTGGGAGAAATGTACTAAAATAGACAGTAATAGATTGTGTATTGTACATGAAAATTGTACAGCCTTAAGAGATATATCTTTCAACATTTATTTTCATGTAGGAAAGTTAGGCAAGCAGTGCTTGGCTTGCTTGCCCTGACGGCATGCCACCGCTTTTTTCATGACTGGTGCTTTTGTCCCACTTTAGGGCTAGCACAAAGTGAGCACAAAGCCTGCAGAAAAGTTCAGACAATAAGACAAGCACCCCATTTCACTGAAGAGAACATTAACCTGTCTGATCTCAGCTCTGAGGGGTAATAAAATCATTCTGATCTGATGAAGAAAGGACAGACCCTACAGTTTGTAGAACCCATGTGTGCAACCTAGGCGGCAAGTAGAGAGCGAAAGAGAAAGAGGGGGAGAGAGGGAGAGAGAGGGAGAGAGAGAGAGTGAGAGAGAGAGAGAGAGAGAGAGAGAGAGAGAGAGAGAGAGAGTATGAGTTAAAAGAGTGGCAGCTGGGCGCTGTGATTTTTCAGGAGCTCAGTGGGAGTGGTTCATCTAAAGCGCCTTTGTGTGATTCAGTCTTTGATCCTGCTCTCTACGGGCAGCTAAGAGCCTGGGCCACACAATCTAATGTCAGTCACTGCAGCCTCTCTTTACCAGCAAACAGCGAGTGCCCTGAGCATGCCTCCAAAAACCATATTCACTCTTGTGCTGCGGAGTTACTTTTAAGACAAAGTCAAAATCAGATTCATGCCAATGTAACGCCAGTGCTTCTGATGTGATGCACTTACAGTTGGAAATAGAGAAACAGAGTGGAACATGTATGCATGGATAAATTTAGCTGAAAGCAACCCAGTCAAAGAGCAGGCTGAGTAAAATCCCAAAATAAAACAGATTAACTCCTAAACAGCTTAAAGGCTAACATCGGTTCAGGGCCAGAGACATGAAAAAAAATATATTTTCCATCAAAATGGAAGAATCACATGCAATCAGTACTACCAGTGACTCAGTGCAGCACTAAATGGTTACCATTTGAGCCATGGTAATGACAGACTTCTCAGACTAAACCTGCTGGGCACTACTGCAGTAACAGGGGAGTCTGACAGAATCACTGATTTACTCTGTCACTTGCACTGGTTCAAGCTTAAGCATATTCAGCAGTTATTCATTCTGTACTTCATACAAAGATGTGAGGGCACGTAAGATCAATTCTCTGTTAGACCTGAATGAAGCAATATTTCTCTGTCCTGTACCATTTTTTTGACTCCTTGTGGTTTATGCAGTCTTTTCAGAGAAATTTCATCTAGATAAAGGGAATAAATCAAACTCTTTTTTTTTTCATTATTTTAGTAGAATCCAAAATATGAGGAAAAATAGGGAGACATTACACCTGCCAAACACAGTAATGCTTCCAGATGTCAAGACAGAAGTTTTTGTCAGTTTAGTCTGATAAAAAATGCAGAAATCCCTGCATCTTTGATGGAAAGACCAAAATGAAGAACATTTGGAGCAAGTCCTGGATCCCTGCTTTATCAGGAATGACAGGATGGCCGGTAGGTCCAACTGAATGTCTACTGTTTTCACTCACATTTTTAATTAACCTTCAACTTTCCTGGATTATTACATCAGTCATATTAAGAAGAAAATGAGAAGAGGGGAGATGCAGCAGAGGAAAGGAAAAGGAGAAAGGGAGCTGATGTCTCTCACCTGTCTGCCACCAGTGGTCCAACACAGGAACTCCAAATGTTTTCTTGGCCCAGACAAGTGTCTCCACATCACAGTGCTCACCTGCCAGAAACAAACACCGCAACCTGGACAGAGCAAGAGAGACTGTGACATTTCATGTCTTCTTTTTTTTTGAGAGAGATCAGATGTCATTTCATTACACATAAAATATCTACGTTCTCAAAAACAAAACTACAAAGCTAACACAAAGCTAGATGACTAGACTCTTTTCAAAACAAGGTCAAAGTTCACAGCATATCACCATAACAATCATTGTTTACTATCATGGATTTATCCATAAAATCCTCCACTCTAGCCCTAATCTGTGACTTGTTACCAGATGAAACAGTATCATAGATAACTGAAAAAAGCAGGATATATATGCAAAGGTTATCTCCAAGGTAAGGGAGAATTCGGACCTTTGACACAGAAACCCATTGGCACATTGGAAAAATGTGGGGAAAAGCAAATTTGGAAAACGTCCTGGGGGGAATTCAAAGTCTTTAAATGGAGAGGGAGGAGAAGGGATAAAACAACAGGCTTTGGTGTATCTGAATTCTGTCCCACTGTTAGTCATCACATTTTTTAATGCTAGCAACTGTTCCCCACACCTCACACCACAAGGCCATAGACTTAGGATAACCCTAATAACCATGTTGCAACAACATGAGAGGGAATGTAAGAACTGTATATTGTGAAAATATTGTTGTCAGGGTTGTCCAAAGTCCATGACCTCAAGATAATAATTTGCAAGCTACTCAATCAGCTGGCACTCAGTGGACATTTGCAGTAACTAAGGGCCATTTACAGGTGGAGAGTTCTGCTTACTACATTACCCCTTTAGACCATGCTTTGAGGGAAATGAAAATGAGCTGTAAGTTCCTCTGATACAGGAAAACATACAACACGCAGTACCGTGGAAAAAGTATTTGTCTCCTTTCTGATTTCCCCTGTTATTGCAAATTTTTGACACTTAATGTTTTCAAGTCATAAACCACATCTAATATTAGATAAAGGGAGCCTGAGGGAACAAACAACAATTTTAAAACTTATTTCATTTATTTAATGAACAAAGTTATCCAACACCAACTGCACCCGTGTGAAAAAGAACTTGCCCCTTAGTTAAATGAAGCCAATCAAAGGGATAATCAAAGTCAGCTGACTGAATACAGCCTAGCTTAATTACCGCCAGCTCTGCTCAGTATCAACCTCACTGATTTTGACCCTGACCATCAAAGTGAGGTTGCCAGTACAAAGACTCAACAAGAACATCAAGCCAAAGGAAAACCCAAGAGAGATCAGAAAACAGTAGTTGATATCTATCAGTCCGAAAAGGGTTACAAGGCCCTGGAACTCAACCAAAGCACAGTGAGAGCCATAATCTCCAAACACAGATTATTTATTAAGACACTTGGAACAGTAGCGAATCTTCCCAGGAGTGGCCAGCCTGTCAGATTTTCTCCACGGGTCCAGTGTAAATTATTCAGGAAGTAAAAAAGGATCCTAATAAAACAACTGAAGGACTACAGGTTTCTCAAACATCAGCTAAGGTCAGTGTTCATGACTCCAAAATCAGAAAGAGATCAGGCAAAATGGAATTAATGGGAGAGTAGCAAGGCAGAAATCACTGCATAAATGCTCATCTCACATTTTCCAAGAAGCACCTGAATGATCCCCAAGCTTTTTGGGAGAGCGTTCTATGGACAGAGGAGTCGCAAGTGACATGGGTCCCATTATGTCTGGTGTACAGCAAACACAGCATTCCACAGTTAGAACATCATACCAAAAGTCAAACATGTTTGTTACAGAGTAACGGTGTGGGGGTGCTTTCCTGCCTCGGGACCTGGATGGGTTGCCATAGTTGAAGGAGCCATGAATTCTAATCTGTATCACAAAATTCTGAGGGAGAATCTCTCCTCATCTCTCTGTGAGTTGAAGCTGAAGTATAATTGGGTCGTGCAGCAAGACAATGATCCAAAACACAATGGCATGTACACATCGAAATGACTGAAAAGAAGCAACTTTGAAGTTTCAGAGTGCCCTAGTAAAAGTCCAGACCTAAACCCAATGGAGATCCTATGGCAGGACTTGTACATGACATGTGGTCAGCCAGAGAAGGCCTGCCATTGAAATTATGTATCAACATAGGGAAATTGTCAACTATGTTACCTGTCAACTAATTTACCCAGTAGTCTACATCATCAGTCATCATTATCACATCATTATCAGTCTACACATGTCACAACACACATTATTCATATGGGCACACTTTCCCTTTGTCCCTCAACACATTTTTAAATAATCCAGCTGTTTTAAATAATAATAAATAAGCAATAGTAGTAATAAATAATAAATAATAGTAATAATAAAGAGTAGCAATACACATCTTTTCCCTTAAAAAGATTGTTAATGTTTAAGCTTTGCAACTAGCAAAGGAATATACTAACTTGAACCACTGATTGTCCTATTGAGAAAGAACACTGTTTTTGTGCTATTTTGTTGATCTGAAATGTACCCCAAATTATAGAATGACTCAACTATGTTTGAGTATGTGTGTGTGTCTGTCTAACAAATGAATACATAAACCTGAATCCAGTCCCACAACCTTCTCCTACTGCACATACAGATCAGTTCTCTTATTCAGCCAGATGGAGAGCTGAGACTCTAACAAACAAAAAAAATCCCTGTTACCCATGCTCTAAGCTGAAAAAAGCTATTGACTGAAGTCACACACTTTGGCAGTCATTTAAAAAGCTGTCTGAGAGCTCTGAGTCAGGGCCAGGGGCTATGAAACACAATCCTTGCTCTTTTGCCTGCTCTCCTGTCACTCAGCCTGTTTGTTCCTGAGAGTTTAAAGCTCCATGCTGTCCTTTCCTCATAACAGCCTAATTCACAGAACTCACTCCTCTCCTCATACAGGGGTATAATTAACAGTCACAAATAAAAGATGACATCATGTTTAAGATAGAGGATACACAAGGTAAATATTACCTGCACAGCTGAAAAGGAAATACTTCACAGCTGACATCCAAAATTTATTAAATAGTTGAAAGTTACTCAATACAAATGATATAATGATTGTGATACTGGAGAAATATCATCTTTCTAACAGTCATTTGTGTTGGCAGCGGTGCAAATCTATTCCTCCCATACCATTACTGAGATGTTCTCAATAACCTGTAACATACATTCAACGTGGGCAATAAAGTGATACATTCCATCTATTTCACTGCGGGTATACTTTCAGCTAAAAATGCACGAATGCAGGGGCAATTTATTCCCTGTATTCTCATTAAGAATGATTCAGTTCAAACACAATAAATACACAAATTAAGCTAAACATTACACTTGGAGCAAGCCTTTTCCAAACTTAATAAGGATTTGCAGATGCTCATTTGAAGTTTTGGGTTCAGGAAGTATGACTAAATATTCATTCAAAGCACAAATTACTTAATTAATTAAGTGCCTCTGGCCTCAGTTCCGTTGGTTTGCTTGTCTCGCCTTATCTTTTGGAAAAGAAGGGGGGTAATTTTAGGTCGGGACCTCAAATCCATTGCTCCTAAAATTATTTCCAATTTTCCCTCTTAAACATAAAAGATGTAGGTCATGCCAGAAAAGTGAAACTATAACAAGCATAAGAATCACAAAGGTAAACACTGATGGCTTTATATGACCTATCCCAGTCTTCCTATTTTCAACATAAATGACAGAATTTGAGCAGCAGGGTATGATACAGAGGAGAAAAGACTGCACCTGAACTAAACACTGAAAAAGCCATGAAATGGAGTGGCTTTCATTCTGTTCAATGACCTGAGAGGAACAGAGCCATACAACTGTCCTTGCTTTGTGACATACTCCTGCAGGCTTTTCAGTGTACTGGCATTTCATAACATGAATGAGACAGGACCAGAGCCAAACTGGGGAGTGCTCATGCAATACACTGTTACGGAAGCTGTGCACACACACACACACACACACACACACACACACACACACACACACACATTTGTTGCATGGGCATTTGGTAGGTTTTGCACAAAGCAGAATTCACGTGTTCTTGTTCTCTGTTTTACAGTGTCGTTGTGTTGTAAAAAGGGCATTGGGTAACGTCAATGTTCTTTTAGAGATAATGCTCTTTGATATGATCTCTCAAAAAGTACACAAAACAGTCACAAAACTGTACTTGATATTTTCTCCAAACTCTCACTCTAAAGTGATGTATCTCACACACACACACACACACACACACACACACACACACCTTAAAACAACAGAAGTCAGAAATGCTGAATGAAAAAGGAATGTGTGGAAACAGAATCAGTGGGAGTCATAAAAATCAGACTAATGGGCTTCCTGGTAAAGCTATACAAATTATACGACAGCTCAAATAAAATAAGCGAAGTTCAAATCCAGCTCTGGAGACACTCGTTCCACAGTATTTGCTGCAGAGTCATGATCACTCATAGTAGTGTCTGTGACAGATGCCAACAGACCTCCAATCATCCTTATTCAAAGTCATGTCTGTGATAGATGCCAATGAAACAGACCTCCAATCATCATTATTCAAAGTCATTTCTGTGACAGATGCCAATGAAACAGATCTCCAGTCATCATCACTCACTGTGTCTGTCTTAGACACAGATGAAACAGACCACCAAGTTTCATCAGCATATAACTTTGACTGCAAGCTTGATGCCCTTCACATAATCTGAGCTATTCTTTGGTCTGAGGGATGGCTTTCATCACAAAGGTGACTGGTGGCTGCCAAGCAGGATGATTTGACAGTAATGAATGGTTTGACCCCTGGTTTTGTATTACTCGGCCTGATTAAATTCCAATTGGAGCTTAACGAGAATCCAGATCGGCCATAATGGACGAGTGAGAAGATGGCATTTCAACAGATGGGCAGAGAACATCATCACACCACTGTTAAGCCTTCAGCTAGTGCTGCATTATTGAAACAAACTCATTGGCCCAGCAGCAATACTCTGAGTAAGCATCCTATCTTTGCATCTTTTTACACTTGTTTCCACTGATCTTCATCGACTACAACTACCTGTAAATTGCGCCACATTAGAGATGGCTTATGTCAAAGTATAATGAATTATGAAATGGTACCCTTCCTTCACATCTTGTGCTTTGAATGTCTGTCATCCAACTTATATAAACAGCTTCTGCGAGTGTCTCTGCATAAGACCATCTGCTCAGTAAATGAATGTTAATGTGTATGCTTTAGAAGTGAGCGCATGGACGCTGAGAGTACCTGCTGAGGGAGTGCTGTCGTCCGTGAGTCGCCTGTGGGTCCTGCTGGCGAATCGCTCGGATAGCTGTGGGTGCAGTGAACATGGCAACAGCTTCGTTCTCTGACAGCACGCGGAAAAAGGCCCCAGGATCCGGCGTCCCCACAGGCTTTCCCTGACGAGAGCAAAGACTTGTTACCGCTCACAACAATGGCAAGAGAAACAAAACATCAGGCTGTCATTAAAAAGCTTAGGTAGTACCACACAGGCCTGGTGAAGTTAAGTGCAGCAGGCTGGACTAATCAGTGCAAAGAATGGTGCAAATTTAATAAATAATAATAATAAAAAAAAAAAGGATCTTAGTGCACAAGCAGCAATGTGTCATTTATTCATTGATTAGGAAAAAAATACTGATCAGCATCATAAACATGTTTTACTAGCTTGGAGGTTGGGCACTTCTGACTCGAACAACATGATTCAAATTGGTTCTCATGGTTGTGTTTGATTTAACAATTTGCCCATTAAAGGTTCAATACAAAGTTTTCTACAGTTGGTGTTCCACCTTCAATTTAATAGGAGGTCTTTGGCATAGTGAAACCCATATCAATACAAACATTGCTGTTGCAGATGAATATGAATGATTCGATTTGTTTGAAATGGAAAGTGGTTGGAAATTAGGTTCTCCAACAGATGGGCTGAAACGGATGCTGATGAAACAGAATTCGAGTGTTGCAGAAGCATTGCACATCAGTGGTTTTGCACGACTTGTGCGTATTCAAATATTAATTCCACAGTGAAAGACACACTACTTTCACAGTCAAAAAAAGTATATGAACTACATAAACAAAACCGCCACTGGACATGCCTCTTCTTCCATTTCTAACATTTGGGCATGTGAAAACTGTACATTGATTAGAAAGATAATAGAGGACAAAACTGGATAAAACACAGCCACAAATATGACCCAAGATCATAACCTTGATTAAAGTGGACTAAAAAATTCTCTGACCAATAGCCACTTAACCACATCTGCTCACATCGAGAGATACTAACAAACTAAAGGAGAAAAGCTGCTGGAATCTGCCATATATTTTCCTGCTTTCTCATAAAAGTGCCGATAATCGCAAAATTCAAGTCAGAGTTCCTTCTTTCACTTCCTAAGACTTAAATATCTGAGTGATTTGTGATGGAAAGCCTGTGAACTGTCACACATGGAGTATAATTAAAATCAACCAAATTTACTTATGAGTAAGTGACATTCTTTTCACGCCCAGGTAGCTCATTTCGGCCTAGAGTCAAACAGACCATATTTCGTAGCAATTTAGTTCCAATTCAACTGACTCCCTCCTCCGATATGATTAGTGTAAGCCCGGTGACGCTGAAGTTAGGTTTTATCAATATCAGACTGCTTTCACCTAAGGCGTTGCTTGTTCGCGACCGGATCAGTGATCTTAGCCTTGACATGATGGGTTTGTGTGAAACTTGGTTAAAGCCAGACGTTTTTCTCCCTTTAAATGAAGCCTCACCCCTAACTATTCCTTTTCTGGTGCTGCTAGGGCAGCAAAGAAAGGTGGGGGTGTAGCTCTAATCTATAATACTAAATTTTCTCCTAACACCCTTAGTTTACCTAATTTTGACTCCTTTGAGTAGCTCTCCATGAAGCAATCTGGTACTGCCTCATCTTTTCTCATAGCAGTGCTCTATTGTCCCCCGGGGCCCTATAGTCAATTTCTAGATGAGTTTTCTGAATTTATCTCTGTTATTCTTACTAGAGTGGACAAAATCCTGATACTGGGGGACTTTAATATCCACATCAATAACAATTCTGATTCACTTAATAAAGTTTTACAGCTATCATAGACACTTTTGGCTTTAACCAATATGTCCATGAACCAACTCATTTCAGTGGCAACACTTTAGATCTTATTTTAGCTCACGGACTAGATATCTCTCACGTTGTTGTCTCTCCTTACTCCGCTGCCCTCTCAGACCATTTTCTTATTACTTTCCAAGTAACTCTTCCGTTCACGCCAGTTGTCTTTACCTCCACTGCGTCCACCACTACTGCACTCACTTATCTGCCTCCTACTGCTCTCAACTCTTTCAATGATCAGCAAAGATCTTTGAACAACTTGACGGACAGCATAAATTCTACCCTTCGTAATGTAGTAGATATGGTACATTAACTATAAAAAATAAGCGTAAACACTTAACACCTTGGTTCAATAATGAAAGCCGTGTGCTGAAGCAGGTGTGCAGGAAATTGGAACGAAACTGGCAGGCAACCAAACTAGAGGTTTTCCGCCTTGCATGGCAAGACAGCCTGATGGATTATAAATGCACTCTCTACACAGCCAAATCCGCGTATTACTCGAAAATAATTAATGTTAACAACCCCACATTCCTTTTTGATACAGTATCTAAACGTATCCAGAATCACTCCCCTCAATCTAGCCCTTTTACTGCAAATGATTTTGTTGAATTTTTCTCGCAAAAAATAGATTTAATTTGTCGTAATATTCAAATGAATTTATCAAATCAGACTGCATGCACGCTCTCCATCAAAACGCCTGAGATTAATCATGATGTGCACCATATACTCAATTTAACCCTCTCTCTCTAGATGCACTGTCCAAATTGGTGCACTCTGCTAAACCAGCTTCTTGCTTCCTTGATCTGCTACCTGCTAAACTTTACATAGAGCTTTTCTCGGTTCTTGGCCGAACAATCTTAAACACTCTAAATATGTCACTCAAGTCTGGTGTTTTACCCTCCGCTTTTAAAACAGCCGTGATCAGACCTTTACTTAAAAAAAACGAACCTTGACCCTGAAGCCTTAAATAATTATAGGCCGATCTCTAATCTCCCATTTCTTTCAAAAATACTTGAAAAAGTTAGCTGCTCAGCTGATAGCCCATATGTCCTCTAACAGTCTGTTTGAAATATTTCAGTCAGGCTTCAGGTGTTTTCACTCTACTGAAACCACGCTTACTAGAGTAACTAATGATCTTTTATTAGCCATTTATTAGCCATGCTGGTGCTACTTCTATTCTTATTCTGCTTGATCTGAGTGCAGCATTTGACACGGTCGATCACACTATACTGTTAAAGCGCCTGGAAAAGCAAATTGGCATTTGTGGCCTGGCACTCTCTTGGTTTAAATCTTATCTCTCTGAAAGAAAGCAGTGTGTCCACTATAATAATGTGACCTCTGAATACCGTGAGCTTAACTATGGTGTTCCTCAGGGATCAGTCCTTGGCCCTCTTCTATTCTCTATTTACATGCTCCTTTTGGGTGACATTATTCGTAGTTACAACATTAACTTCCATTGTTATACTGACAATACTCAGATTTTCTTACCTATCCAGCATAATGACCGCTCTGAACTGGCTAACCTTGAGGCATGTCTTTGTGCTATTAAGGGTTGGATGTCAATTTCCTGATGCTTAACACAGGCAAGACTGAAATGCTGGTCATTGGTCCCCCTACACATAGGCATCTTTTTAGTGATCTTACCCTAAATTTTGACAACTGCATCATCTCTCAAAACTCTTCAGCTAAAAACCTTGGCGTGATTTTTGACTCTAGTCTCTTGCTAGTCACTCATTGCTAAAATTAGGCCCTTTCTAAGTATGGCTGATGCAGAAACCATTGTTCATGCATTCATCACGTCTCGCCTCGATTACTGCAACGTTCTTTACTCTGGTCTGTCTGCCTCTGGTACCAATAGTTTTCAGCTGGTTCAGAATGCTGCTGCTAGAATTCTGACCAGAACGAGGAAGTTTGATCACATTACCCCTGTCCTGGCTTCCCTTCATTGGCTCCCAATTCATGCAAGGGCAGATTTTAAGGTCCTCTTATTAACATATAAAATTTTACATGGACTTGCGCCTTCCTACCGTCTTACTTAATTACACCCTATAACCCACCTCGCACCCTGCGCTCTCAAGATTCTGGACTATTAGTCATTCCAAGAGTTAAAAAGAAGTCTGCTGGCAACTGAGCCTTTTCCTACCGCTCTCCCTTCCTCTGGAATGGTTTACCTACAGAAGTTAGGGAGGCAAACTCTCTCCATACCTTTAAAATGAGAACAAAGACTTATCTATTTTCTCGAACTTATGCATAATATAATTTGTAAACATGTAAAGCCATTTGAGACTATAAATAGTGATATTGGGCTCTAAATAAACTTATTATTATTATTATTGTTATTATTATTATTTATGGGTTTGCCCTGAGAAAAACAGAAAAAACAGCAAAGCCTTTGTATTTCCCATACAAGTGAACAGTCAGGTAAGCTAAAGTCCATTCTGAGAGTGGCTCATTCCAACAGTCCACATCACACATGCAATGATCCGAGTACACTGGTCAAGTGATAAAATATACCTCATAAAGGATAGTGGTGCTACCATGGAGAAGAGGGGCATAGCAGATGTAAGAGTGCCCGACCACCCAACCAAGGTCAGATGCTGCCCACCACACCTGATTAAGAGAGAAGTCAGATGAATAAAACACATCTCTTCAGTGAAAGGTTTATAACCGTCTCATTGGCATGTAAATTAATTTAACAAGCATAAAGTGGACTTACCTCACCAGGGTTAATCCCATACACATTTGTCATGGTCCATTTTAACATCACAGCATAACCCCCTGTGTCTCTGACAACACCCTGGGGAGAGGGCAAAACTATCTTATAAAGATTGCTATGCCCTCAAATGGTATCATCAACAAAATGGTATCATCATGAACAATGGCACAACTTTTGAATTATAGCTATCAACATAATTCAAAAACAATAAGACTGCAGGTAAAGGCGCTTTCCAACATGAATCATTCAAAGGCATTGTTGTTGTTTTTCTTTTTGATATTTGTGAACACGAAGGTGGCTTGTTGTTTATGACACCCATTATCACTGATGATTGCTGGATACTCATCCGAACTTTAAGAAAACAAGCAAGAGGAAACCGCATTTAAGAAAAATCACTGTCTAATCATCATTAACTGCATGTAGAATTTTTTCTCTTGGCCTAAATATATCACACAAGGCGTCTGATTTATTAATGAGAGGTGAGCAACTGGATAAAACTGTTCTCGGGGTGAACGCCTGGGCAGACTCTTGTGGACTGTAAATAAGTCAGGGTGGCAGAAGCTGGGTTCATGCAGACCAGTATTTCTTACAGATGAGGAACCTTGGGAGTGACAGTATGACCCAATGGAAAGTTTATGTGACATGGCCCTAGTCAGTAGCCATATATTTCATAGGAACCAGACATGGACTCTGTTCAGCTCAGACTGCCTTGAAGCTTTGCTACAGCACCAAGGCAACTCTCATACTCTCCTCAACATTTCCTTCTCCTTTCCATTCAAATCAATGCTGACAGTATATCAAACAGACTTTCTCCAGTAAGGGACATTTCCTATACTATCTAGATATCTGCAAAATCAGAACTCTCATGACTCTCTCATGACTGCTTAACTGATATGGAACTGAAGTCAGGAGACTATAACGACATCTTTGGGGTATAATGTACAGACTAACATTCGACTGTCAAGAGCGAGGGGTTTCAAACTGGGCAATGCTCAGTGATGAAATGTGCATAGGAGAGCAGTAATATACTTTGGGAGTTCCGGTGGTGCCAGAGGTATAGAGGATATAAAGTGGATGATTGGCTGGGAGAGACACACAGTCATGAGGGCGAGCAGTAGCCATCTCTTCCTCCCAGTCCAGGTTCAGATCAGGATGCATAAACACCTTCTCCTTGGAGGCAAAGGATGACAGGAGACAAAGTTACTAAAATATGTCCAGTTTGCACAAGTCCATATTGTTTGTTAGAGGACATTGTTGTTATAGATCATGGTTAACAACTGAGGTGGACAACTGAGCTTGAAGTCGAGTATTAATTTTTTTTTCTACCTCTAGTAAGAGACTGCAGAACTTGACACAGCAGTCAAGCTATGAACGAATATAAATATGAGGTCAATATTTCGCTTCTTTAATGTAAAATACTTAATCACTGAAATATTTTATATTTTCTAAGATCCATAACGGAAGCTGTGCTTGTTTACAACACACATCTAGGATTCATGTTCTTCTTCAAACTGTATCGCAAAGACACACTAGAATCTGTATGTGGTTTCCATGACAACATTGGAAGTACTTCTGAGCATTTTTCCATGTTGCATAATCCAGACAATTGTGTTATGATAAAACAACGCAACATTTCAGAAGATCAGTGTGAAAGCCTCATGAGAATGCATTAAAATATAATTAGTAAAAGTGGTCTGAGCAAAATCCTGATGTTCAAATTTCTTTTCTTGCAATAAGAACAAGTGCAGTACTTTGAGAGCCTTTTGAAATTTCCCAAGGCAAAGTGGACACTTAAAGTACTGCTCAAGCTTAACAAGAATTCTGGAGAGCTGGAGTTTCACAATCTTACTGAAACTGGCAGGTGGCTATAAAGGAAACTGACAGTCCCTCAACAAAGTTCAGCCTAACTTCATGCTGGGTTTCACACTGAGCTACTGACAAAGAGCAGACATCCTGGATGGCGTTTCAGAGATTCAGTCTCCAGCCTCATTAGCATTTTTATTCACTTAAACGCTATTGACTCAACATCCTTCATTGTCCTCACTCCCTGTTTATCCCCACTCACACATCAACCAGTCCTTACACTGAAGCTGTCCTGTCATACCTAGCCGTCCTGCAGCTGACTGGCCTGTTATGATATACTGATGAGAAAGGTGTAGCATGTTCAAGGCTACAGCTCTGGACCTCAAAAATGGTAAGAGATCAATCCCTGCTGTAGGGAATGGTACTGGACAATATAAAGCTAAACATACAAACAGGCTTATTATTGTGGGTTTGTTATACTTCATGACAAAGAATTAATTGATGAAGGTCAACAGAGAGTGAAACATTTGCACATTTCTGTTAATTCCATTTTTTTAAAAGTAGGTTAAAAAATACGAAAAAATGAAAACTTTATATTGTTTATATTGTGAATGTGTTTTAATTTTTTTTTTTCAGATATAGACTCATTTTCCTCCAAACCCACTGTTTTCCTGTATCCTCTGCATAACTGCCACAGGTACAGTGAGTTTTCCCTCTACATTAGCGTTTTGCTGAGAAACTGAAGACGTAAAATTCAAGAGCATCAGAGGCGATGGAGAACATTTATGCATATAGCACTTGGTCTTCTACACTCAGGACAGACTACAGGCAGATGCACTGTACCATGTTAGGTCGGCTGTAGATGAGCACTTTGTCTGGCTTGTGACTGCTCAGCTCCAGTGCTTTCTCCACCAGGGGAATGTACTCCACTCTTCTGCCAGGCTCAATGCCAAAAGAAGCTGTTACAATCATCTTTGGCTAGAAAAGCAAAACACAGAATAACACTCCAATGCCTGCATATTATAGTTAGTGACAGGATTAATTGGACTCCATATGACAAAATAAATTCACTTTTCTCCAAAATAGTGCCCCAAATATTTCCCTAAAAAGATGCAAAGGTGAAAAAGATGTGCAAATCACTTTTAAAAGTTCTATGACAATGTTACATAATCTCCAGGGGCATATATGAATGAATTAGTTAAGATCACTAGCAAACTCAAAGTTCAAGACAGATTGGTCATTAAAATATAATCATCATGCTTTATTTTGCACCTAAAATGGTGAATGAGTTGACTAATCTGAATAAATGAAAGACAAACATCAAACGAAATCACTGCCAGTGTCTGATAGCTGACATGCAGTCTCATCCATTCAGTGGTGCTGTAAGGTGCATTCAGACACACATCACAAATGCTTCATACGCATCAGGTCCGCTACTACCTAAAGCTGATTTAGAGTGTTGTATGCACACATCCGCACACAGATGTCAGTCTTTCAGTGAGGTCCTTTATTCAACTCTGGAGGACGTGAAAATAAACGTGCATGCTGACTGACCTTGGCATGGTCAATGCGGACAGAGAGCTCCTTAGAAGCGAAGCCGCCAAAGATGAGACTGTGGGTTGCGCCGATCCTCGCACATGCCAACATGGCAAACATGGCCTGAGGGATCATGGGCATATAGATGACCACCACGTCCCCTTTCCTTACCCCATTTTTCACCAGTACACCGGCCAGTCTGGACACCTACACACACAGAGTACAGCCGGACAACCCCCGATGAGAGAGCAGCTCTGGATTCATCCAAAGCATGGAACACTTTATTTTTTTGAAGGCTTATGTCACTTGGCAAACTTATGGCAGGTGCAATTATATATTCATTAATAAAGCAATCTGAAATTTGTCTGAATCTAAAATGTATCGTACTAATTATAACATGACTGCTAAAAATGATAAAAATTTCTAGTAGTGTTTGGCTTCCCACATGCTTATTACAATGCGGTTAACGTATGTACATAGTCTGTTACAGTGTATCTACAGTAGTCTAAAGACAGTTTCTATACTGAGGGGCTGGCAAGTCGCACATAGTATTTTCATTTTTCAGTGAGCCACCTGCTCTTGCATTTCTTTATATGTGATGACTTGCTTAGTGCCAGTCACTGGACTGTCATAGATGACAGCAGCTTGGTCTCCTCTTCCACTCTCCACATGACGATCAACGGTGTTGTAGCACATATTTAACTTCCCGCCAACAAACCTGATGGAAAAAAATAAAAAGAAATGAAATATACGTCATTACTATGCAGTAAATAAATGTCATTAGTATGCAGTATTACTGGACTGAAATGTAACACATTCACCAGCATACTGGTATACAGGATACTGGCAATCAAACACTGACTAAAACTGTGAGTGTAAGAGACATGAGTAAATATGACAGTCATGAATATGTCTGCAAAATGTCATCAATCAAGTTCAACGCCAAGCGATTAGGTTAAACAACGTCCAAAAGCAGGCTTCAAATACACTGCCTGGCCAAAAAAAAAGTCACTGTTTGGATTTGGAGCCTCTGGAGGCAGTGTTATGATCTGGGGTTGCTTCAGCTGGTCAGGTCTAGGCTCAGAAATGTTATGTGGCAATAAAATGAAGTCACCTGAGTACCTGAATGTGCTGAATGACCAGGTTATCCCATCAATGGATTTTTTCTTCCCTGATGACACGGGCATATTGCAGGACAACAATGCCAAGATTCATCGGGCTCAAATTATGAAAGAGTGGTTCAGGGAGTATGAGGAACCATTTTCACACATGAATTGGCCACCACGGAGTCCTGACCTTAAGCCCATTGAAAGTCTTTGGGATGCACTGGAGAAGACTTTACGGAGTTGTTCAAGTCTCCCGTCGTCAACAAGATCTCAGCCAAAAATTAATGCAACTCTGGATCGAAATAAATGTCATGATGTTGCAAAGGTTGTCGAAACAATGCCACAGAGAATGTGCACCGTAATCAAAGCTAATGTTGGTCCAATGAAATACTGGAGTGTGCAACTTTTTTTTTTTTTTTTTTTTGGGCCAGGCAGTGCATCTTGCTATGGGTTTCTCTTATTATTATACTCCAGTGTGCTAGATGGCGATAATGAGCATTAAAACACTGCGTGCACGAATCCCTCCACCTGATAAGGGCAAAGAAATTTCAGTGACGGCCAAGTGATACTGACAAGTGTGTATTGAACCTCCCTGTAACAATATTACATAAGAAATGGTGGTGGGGAATATACATAAAGGTAATTAAAATACGTTGCCTGTGAAGGCCAGTAAAAAGATTTAAAAAAAAAAAAAACTATAAAAAACTTGAGTCCTTAAAGTGACAGACCTGCACCCGAAAACAAATAGTTTGGCGTTTTTGATATTGTACAAAAAAGGCTTGAAAAAGTTAAAGTCTCGAAGATACTTACCATTTTGGAAATATAGTATCGGTACGATCCAAAGTTTGGGTCCATGGCTCAAACCAAGTGACTCTCTGAGCTTCCTCGCCCCAGAATTTTTCAGGTTCGTCCCTTGCCCCTTTAAAGGCTTCGTCGTATGCGTCTTTGGTTGTGACTGTGCGGATGCATTGTTTGGCATAACAGCACTGTGTCCCATAACGCCACGTTAAGTGTGGACGACACTGACGGGAACGGCGGACTGCAGCGCTAAATCCTGCAAAACCACGTCTCGAGACCACTGCCAGACTACAAAACTTGAACCGACCAAAGGAATCATTTGAACACACCTTTGACAGTTCACGAACCCCTCTGAATTTTGTAAAAACGACATCGTTTAAGCAGAAGCTCTTTAAACGCATTGTTTGAAAAACACGCATATCCACGAGTCAGATTAATTCCACAGGTGATAGTGATAAAAGAGATGTCTAAGTCGAAACAGCTGAACTGAGGTTAAGACAAGTTTTTGAGCTCAGAAATGGCCGAACCTGTCAATACTTAGCACAACCAGTGGAGGCTACTCCAAGAAAATACTACTCATGCTCAATGAACTATGAACTAGGAACTGGAGATGAATGCAGGGTAAAGGGTATTCTGCAAGAGATTTGCATGGCCACATGTTTCCTAGAGTATAAGTTACATCTGCAAAAAAAGCAGTGTGTGTCTTAATACTAAGAAACTTGACATTAGAAGATTAGTAGTTCTGAGGGAGCAGAGTATGCACCTCTCTGCTGTACTGACAGTCACAGCGAGTTATAAAAGAGTAACAGACCTCAGAAAAAATATTTTGCTTTTGGTACAATGATCCAAAGGTTAAGCTACTGGCACTGTACATACTGCAACAGGAAATCCATAACATAAAAACATGATAGATTCCACTCAGGGGCCTGCCTTGATAATGATCTTGTGTTCATTGACAGTAACTGGGTGGGCTCTCTGAGGGAAGAGTGGCCTATTTGTCATTTAATGTGTCACAGCTCTCAAGGATGAGAGAGGATCCCAGGTCAGATAAGCCACAAAGACATACTTCATATAACCACCTGGACTTTCCACAAGTGCTGTAAACATATACACTCAGTAGGTGATTTGTTATTTTTTAACGGTGGGATGGCCCAGTGGTCACTGATAATACTCTGTAGAGGGGGATGGAAGTTTAACAAGGGGGATGCATTTTGGTCATTTTGCTAACATCCCCCTACAAACTGCCTACTGCAGCGTTTCTCAGTCCTGCTCCTGGGGGACCCCTGCTTTGCACATCTTCTATCTATCCTTGCACAGAACACACCCGATTGGTGCGATTAACATGCTCTTGATTAAGTCAGGTGTGCTCAGCTAATCAAAAGTGTCACTGATGAGTTCAGCCAGGTAGGTAGAGCAGGGAAAGATGGAAAACGTGCAGAACAGGGGTCCCCCAGAAGCAGTATGAGAAACACTGGCCTGCTGTATACAGTCATAATAGTAACCTCTTCAATTTGTGACAACCCAGAATTTTTCACTTCTGCTCTGACAGCTCAGTCAGTAAGTCCTGTAGTGTCTGCCTTAGAGTTTATCTGAACTTGTCTATTACCATACCACTAGTAACTTCTTAGTACTTATTTAGGTCTGGTCTAATGTACTTTGTGCTTGCAGCACCCTGTTGCTGTCATCTGACATTTTCAAGCAGTTTCCCACAATGCTGCAGCTTCCAAGACCAACTTGAACTCTGCTACCTGGAAACAATAATTGAGCCATTCATCACTCAGGCTGACACTTCCATCTGTTGTGATATACAATACCTAGAGCACCAAATTCCATTAGGGCCTCTGAAGAGATCAATGCTAAGTGCCCCATTTTATACTGCAGACTGTGGCACAATCTGAGACTAAAGTGCCTGAAATGTCTTAAAGTGAACAGGGTAAATAAATGGGTTCATAATATTGATTTAATTACTTGGATGTAGAGCAGTGCACAACCACTGCTGTTATTTTTGATCAAGTTAGTGCAGTCTGGTCATAGTAAAGTTGGAATACAGTGCAAGCTGTTCCACAAGACTCAGGATGAGTTAATTACATACTGCAGCACACAATACACATGATGAAATGAAAGCTTCCTGTTGCCTTATAGACTCTCACCATCCTCTGTCCTGAATGCACATATTGTGCATACATTTCTTCCTTCCTGAGTGCTGTATCTTGGAATATTGAGTACTGAATACTCAATACTGAATAGTGTGTATGAGAATTCAGTATTTTTTTCCCCATGCATGCTTTTTCTGTGTATAAGAGAGAGCTATGCATGTAGGTCATGAATCACACACACCCATGCCACCACAAAGAACATTGTTTGTTATTGTTGCTGTATTTTTGCATCTGAAATTCAAGATTAAAAGCAAGACCTTGTAGCACAATGCTTGTCAGATCCCTCTGTGCACCAGTCTGTCAAGCATGAACATGCTCTTAAGTTACAGAGCCAGTACGGCCATTAAATCTGTATTTAGAGTATTTAGTCCATAATAGTGAAGATGTTACTTTACTGAAAATGTGCCATTTGGGTCTGGTTTGCTCATTCTGTGTGCATTTGTGTAGATGACTGGATGAAAGTCAGTCATTTTTCTATAAAGAAAATCAATGAGTAATTAGAGAAAAGAAGAACATGACAGTTGAGTTAAAGGATGAGAGCTTATATAGCCCTATTTCTTATCCTCCACAGCAGTAGGTCTGATGTGTGTAAACTTAATTGCTTCAAAAAGCAGATGGACCGCCTCACTGAAGAAATAGTATGAAGCTTTTCTGTATCATGTGTTCACAACATCTGAGTTATGCTGAAACAAATCATCAGTGTGCGTGAATATAGGATTGGATGGCATCTCGTGAACTAATCATAGTGACTGAGATTTCATATTCTGCCAAGGGAAAATCATTTTCAGTGGCATAAATGAGATTTTGTCAAATAATTATTAATGAGTGATCAGTCATGCTGTGTCCTTTTCTAGTTTATACCACCTGCTGGTGGAAAGCAAAATTCTGATGCTCATCTTGACAGGACAATATGGTGCTGACTTAACAATATCTGTTTCTAAAATATTGCCTAAATCCATTACCCCTCTAGAATGGCCTGTTTTTGTTTGTTTCATTGCTGATTTGTTGTTTGGTTTGCTTTCTGAGAGTGAGAGAGAGAGAGAGAGAAAAAACATATAGCTTTTCATAACCAGCTGCTTCCATTTTAGATGTCTTGCATAGCAAGGCTGACAAAGTACAATGACAGTGTATCAAATCTGAAATCCAGCAACATACACAATTGAATTTTACATCACTTTCATTATTTGATGAGGATGCTGATCCTTCTTTAATACAGACTGTACAGAGTTAGAATAAAACATATATTTGAGTGTAAAGAAAGGTTCATATGAGGGTTGGAACGAATCATATGATGGTGATTTGTGGTCTAATGGGACACTGATTTTAAGTATAAACTTTTTTGTATTACAGTGATTGACAGTTTAAACACACACACACGCACAGATCATGGACGAGATCTCTGTCACAGAGTGTTGACCAATTCACTCTTGTGTAAGCGCCTACCAATTGACCAAACTCAAAAAAGCCCTGTGAGCAGTGCTCTTACTCTACAACAAACACAGATGTTTATATAATCACAATTTAATCCATGTCACACAATCTCTCAGGGTCCCCTGGAATGACTCTGCCTCTTAGGGACAACAACAGATAATGTATTTCCTTCATACCATCTTTATGCTTTTGTTTTCTTCAAGAGCTTTCTCTTTGTCTTTGGTAGCTCTCAAAGCCACACATGCATTCAAAAATCAATTCACCCTCATTGAGAGGGCCTTCAGGGCATTCTAGAATAATCCAAGCTTTTTTTACAGGCAGAAATGTTTCCACAGGCTAGCACCACGTCCCATATGGCCTAGAGCACATAATCTGCCTGTGTCCTCTTTCTCACTGACATAAAACCCTCTTTCTGTCCCACTGCTTACTATCGTTTTGCATCTGTAGGCAGCTGTGACAGGGCACACAAATGGCTGGAGCTCATCAGGATCCCTTGTGTATGTTATTCATCATGTATAAAGACTGAAGAAATATGTAAACTCCAACATTTTAGTGCAGAAACCAAATGGCTGGACCTCAAGGGAAATTTTAAATGGAAGCCATGTAAATGTTATTGGTATCATATGTAAATTCATGTGCACTAAGCAAATGGAATTCAAAATTCATGTTACAATTCATGATATAATCTGTATTTTATGCTTTTATGCATTTATTTATTTATTTTTGTAAACTGTGAATATATTGGAAGGAGCTAGACCTGTTAAAGATAAGACTATGGTCAAATTATTTTAGTTTTCCTTGAAAAATCTGGGATTTTGTAGCCAAATAAAAATAGTTCTGGTCTATTTGTCCATTAGAGGTAGTCTAGTAAAAGTAGGCATATATCAAGCCAGAATGAATGAATTTGCAATAAATTTAATGATGGTTCAACAAAACACTGGAAAGAAACACAGTGCTCTGCCCCATTCAGTAAATTTGTCCTCTTCAACTGAGGACAATATTTGCAAGAAGGAATTGACCATCTTGTGAGAGGACTGTGTGTGTTTGGTTCTTAATATGTGCAATAATGGTGGAAATAAAGTACAAGAAAAGTGCAATACTTTCTTTTCACTGGCACCATTAGTTATGCTCTTACCTGTGTAGGAAGGTCACGTATGACATAGCTGTACTGCTCTAAACTGTGCTTTGCATTTAACCCTGATAATGGGAAGACAACCATATCTCATCTGCCCATGGAGCGCTCCTCTCCACTGTAACATTTCAGAAACATAGAGATAAATCTATAAGTCCTTCAGCAGCTGTGGGATCGTAAAATCATGTAGTCCCATTCACCGCTATGCTCCTGCAGGTTAAACGGACGCAGAAGACATTCAAATAAAGCGCTCTGACCCTCAATAAACCTCCTACCTGAATTGCAGGTAAACGAATACTACAATACTACATTTGGGGGGGATTTTATTTTAGGGGAAAGAGGTTAGTTTCTGAATCTGTCCGTACATGAGCACTTTTTCTTCGTTAATTGAACTGTGACTCGGATAGAGCGGGAGAGGAGAGGAAGGTAATCCCCGCTCAACCCCCAACCACTCCCATCCAGCCTACTGGCTCTCTCCTCACTCCACACACTGCTCTTGTTGCCTCTGATGCTGCAGCCGCTGTAGCTGCTTTCTCGTATAACAGCAGTCATGGCGACAGTGGTCCAACCGCTCACCCTAGATCGAGGTAAGTACGTGAAACCATTACGTTCACACTATCTGCCTGAGATTAGTCGGACAGTAAAATGAAGTACTAAATTCTAAAGTGTTTCACGAGAGCATATGACGTTTGGTTGGATTCACTCTTCTGGTTTCATCGCGTCGGACAGCATTAGTCGTTACTAAGGAATAAAAATGTCTAGCGCCTGAGCCCATTTGGAGCGTACTATATAGTTGGAAATTTGAGACGTTTAAATAGGCATATCTCTTAAATGTTGGCTTGTTCGTCAGCTTGAAGCGTACGCAAGTAAAATGTTTTATTTAACTGTCTCGAGAATGTGTTGCATCTCTGAAATTACATCCAGCGCAATTTTTAAATGCAATATTTTAATTGTCTCAGTTTGAATAATATCGAAATTGTCTGGTCGCATTACGCATTTTTATCCTGATTTATTGAAAAACAACCAAGTTTTGCTGTGGAGAGCAGTCATCAAGTGCGCAGATTTTCTAGTGTCGTGCACTGTAGTAAATACACAAAGTGTTTTTCAGTTAATTGGTATTTACAAAAACAAGACTTTATAAATTAGGTAATATACACAGAAACTCAAAGGCAGTTCTCCAAGCCCCAATGTCACTGAGAACGCATTAGTCTATTGCTTGTCATCTAGTAGTAAGTCAGACCTGTGTTAACACCATCAGATGGACACAGATGTGTCACGGCTTGATTGAAGTCATGTGACAAAACCTTGTTTTATTATCGCATTTTGATTTTATCATGGCTGCAGCTGCGTCGTAATTTCCCTACACTCATGCCCTTGGTTGCCAACTCCGAGAGAAAACGACGTTGGTAGCACCGTCAAGAAACTGTTTAATCGGTCTCATTCTTAACACAGTTAAATAGGGCTACATGTGCCGTTTGGTTTAAATGCCATAAATAGACGATGTGACACGTTTGAGGTAGCTCCTGAAATTTAAGACCTTGCAAGCGTCGCTGAAACCAGGCGGATGGAGTTATTATTAGAGAAACAGTATATGTAGCCTATCTGCGCACAAGAAAATAAAACGGCGCGTCTCAAATAATGTATTAAGATGTTCAAACCGTGGCTCTGCGACTAAATGACAAATGGCACAGACAGTTTCTCGTGTTCACACTGCTTTTGAAGTGGAAAGGAACGAGAGGTGAAGACAGGCTGAGTCCTAAGCGGTCCAGCTCGGTGTGATTCATGGGTGCTCATCGTGACGATGAGGAGGGGTTATTGCAATTTTAGTCATTACGATAAGTATTGTCAGTTAAGGCAACAGTGCATTAGGGCTGGCAACTCTCAGTTGACAGCGCCAATCTATCAGCAGTCCCTGATAGAGAACACAGTACTTGATGGCTAAAGGGAAATGTTGTCACTGTTGTGTAATCAGCACTACAGACTGTAAAATAGCGCCCGATTGATTATCTTCACTCAGTCGTAGCTACATCAGTGGGCACAGCCTGAGTACATAAGTGTTACTGAACAGTCTAATATTCTTTAAACATTTAACAATTATCTGTTCTTTAGCTCGCAAATGAACAAATAAGCAACAAATTCAGTGGGGAATATTTCTGACAGAGTAACAAACCTGAATTTACACAGGCTACTGCACACAACTCACTAGGACACTGTTTCTTTTCTTTTCTTTTTCAAATTCATTACTGCAACTGGCATTTTTGGCTTGTCTCATTTGCCAAATACTGTGATCCTTTCACCTAAGTTATTTTTGTCCTTTGGAGAGACATATTCGTATTGCTGACCAAAATATGTGAAGGAGGGAACTTGCAGTCCATTATACCCAGACTGATCACAAACTGACTGAAGAATAATTGCTATTGCTGGTAACTGGGTGAGGCTAGAGAACTAGAGGTCATGACAACAGAACATCCTGGTATTGTCTTTGGTTGATGAATGTACTAATATAAGAAAACTGGAGCCTTCCAAAGAGCCTTTGTGTTCCAACACTTTGCCCATATGTTTTTGTCCCTCATTCTCTCCTGAGTCTGCAGGATGTGAAAGTCTATATGTGAGCTTCAGAGGTTTTTTTCTCTCATCATTGTGTTATGAAAAGATTTCAAGGTGACCAAAGTGTTTAATGAGAAAGACACTGTGGACAGAGTAATTCCTGCAGGCATAATTAAATAAGGCTCTCAGTATGTTTTGTTTAGAGGATTTAACTGCACAAATGCAGCATAGCCCAGTGCTGATCTGTGAAATATATGCCAAAGCTCCTTCATTCATGATGTTTCAGAAAACACTCTTACTTTTGCACAGCTGATCTCATCTGTAATTCCCTTGGCATTTGGGCCAGTTAGTTTTCTTTTCCCAAACATAATCTATTGGCAAATCCTTTTCAAAAAATATCAGTCAGAGAATTGCAAGAGCAATGCACAAACAAACACAAAAGGAAAAATGAAAGGGCTGTGCTTAATTAACAACATATTATTATATGTATATCATTATGGACTGTTCAACCATTAATTTGCTTGAATTTCTTTTTACTCTGTAAACAACTCTGTAGCTACAGTAAATTATATGGTGTCTTACTTTTGCTTGATGGCCTTGAGCAGAGTTTTGCTGTCTCTTGGCGAATATACAGGTCCTCTAGCTGCTGCTGCTTACGTGAATGAGTGGAGTTACACTGGAAAGAAATAGTGGCAGGATAGTCAGAAAAGGTCCAACTGTAAGCACCAATTAGACACACATTGACAGTTAGCGTCTACTGCATAATTTGTTAAAGTTATGTGTCCCCAGAGCTATCATCAGGTGATGGGAGACCAAAAACAGTGTGGAGTTATTACTGCTAGACTCACAGTGATCCTTGGTTGGGGTCATTAGCCTATGGAGTGATTTATTTGCCCTTTATTGTCAGCAATGTCAAGATTAGGCCAATTAGTGCTAATTCACCCAGCATGGAGGACTTGATAAAGTGAGTTGCGTGGATTTGAAAGGACCTCCTGGTGGTGACTTGGCCTTGTAACAGAACAACCCCCTATTGACCCAGCCAACTTTAGTTCCGGAGACGAGCATTTTTGTTGGAATTTTTGCTTGGCTGCTTGATTCTTAGAAGATGCCCTGCTGAATCTGGAATGTGGCAGATGGCAAACACGTTCTCAGGCTACCCAGCCTGGCATGTAAAATGTTTGTAAGAAAATGGTGTCCAAAGCACAATAATTGCACAAATGCTGGTTTTAGAGGGACATAGAACACAAAAACAAGATTAAAATGGAGCACTGTTGAGAACATGCACTACATTTCTCAGAGAGGTGTTCTTGTTGTCATATTTCAAAAATATTCTTCAAAAATGGCGCACCAACAGAGCCATGAGTTACGATTTCTAATCTCACACATAATTGAAACTGGAGACTCAGTCATACAGCCCACAGGGCACACTGCCTCATGGAGTATCATCCAAAAATCTTTTCATGGGACTGGATTTGTGGTGTGGATTCTGCCTTTCACAAAAACACATAAAACTGCACTTTCTTTGTAATGGTTCTTTTCATACCTCGTGTTCCAAAAGGGCAGGACTGAAAAGGATTATTCCTGTTACAAACTGTCGTTGGCCAACTCCTCATAGGTTTTGTCTTATGTCAATATATATTTTGTTCTTGTATGGGCGTAGAAGCATATCGTTTATTAGCTGACATGCTACACACAAAGTTGCTAGTTTTGAATGAGGGGTCATGAAGGAATAACAATGAAAAGGATTGTTATGCAAAGCCCGAACTATTACTGTTAATGCCAAAGACAGGAGTTGTATTTTATGTGGGTTATTTGTTTGTTTGTTTGTTTGTTTTTGGCAAAATACACCAGAGTCAATCATTATGTGTCACAGCCAAAGGAAACGCAGACAATGCTAAGAGAAAAAGTTCAAGTGTAGAAAGGACAGAACAGGTTCTGTAATTCTAATTTGCAAACTTTAACTGAAGGTTTTGCCTAAGTTCAACCTTTAGTTCTGTATGTGGTGTATTGCTATCTATGGAATGAAGCACAAGAATCTGATTTGGTTACAAAGGGAACCATATTAGTGGAACATTGGAAGACAACTCGGCCCACAACCAGGAGAATTAACTTACTGCCAACCAAGTGGATGCCCTATACAGCTCTGCTTAGCAAACAAGCCAGCTGGTTAATAGTTGGCAACAAGTTAATAACATGTTTAACACTGAGACTTTAAACTTAAAGGACATGAAAATGTTCAAATTATATCTAAAACGTAACCGAACCTATTGTAGTCATTTATGAATGCAAACTAATGGTAGCACCACTAGCAGTTTTACAATCTCTGATTATTTGTTCATTTATTTATTTTTGTATTCTGGGTTACATTAGATACACTAGTTGGTATGACATCTTACATCTTGTATTTTTGAGGTGGAGTGTGAGATATTTCTAGGACAAGTTTACTGTAAGACACACCACAGAATGTTTGTAGATCCAATTAGAGCAAGTGGGACTAGGACAGTCAAAGTGTTGTCTCTCCAGTGTATTTTCCACGTGTCGAATATTTAAAATGCACCACATTTGGTGATCTGAAGAGGTAACACGTCATTAAGTGTTTGCTATTTTAGTGGTGTGAAATCAGCTGTTGGCCTACCTTTCACTGACTGTAAATCATTTGAGGATATGGGTATTTTAAGTTAGATGACATAGGTGGAGTTCAGTTTTAAAAGCTGACTGGAGTCTTAGCTGACTTATCAAACTCAGGTCTTATCTGCAACTTCTGATAAAATGGTGACATTTACCAAGAAGAGATGTGGACAGTTGGCATATGAGATAATTATATTTTGACTGAACAGATGATGTTGTATAGTGGAGAGGGGAAGTTGGATGAATGGGGGAGAGAACAGAGGCTTACAGCTGTTGCCCACATCTGGAACCCCAAGTCTCATTGCTGGCAACAGACCTCAGAGGAAATATAACAAATCATAACAGGGAGAATATATTCCCCATTTCCCATATGAATTACTTTTAGCAGTGAGAAAAATTTAGCAGGGGATGTTTCTATACAGAGTGATGTCTGGAGATTTAAACTATGTGTACTAGACTTAGAAAACGTGGAACTTTAATGAAGGGGAAGATATATAGTTTAAAGCACCACTCTGATAGGTCTAGGTGTTTGTCAGGCAGAGAGAGATATTTCCCTGTGTTTCCTCCCTGCCCTGCTTATTCATAGCATTGCTCAGAGGCGGGCTACATGTGGGAGGTAGCTTTATTTTTAGTATGGCATTAAATTACACAATAATGTCACACACCCAGTTTGGTCTTCTAGATCCCATAACATAAACGAAAATTTTTACAGATTTCATATATGACATTAAAACACTCAGGACTGTACATTTTTAACCGTGATCATTTAGATCGTGGAAGCTTTATCGTTACATTTCTGCATTGTTAGGTTTTCCGATCAGATATTCAAATCCAGTAAGACTTGGCCCTTTAACTTGTGTCTTGTTTCAGAGCCATTTCAGTGACAGTGATATAATACCAAGATGCAATATACACTGTCATCTGAGCTAGTTTCCCATGAACCACAAACCACTCTTAACTGCCATGCAAATCTCTCATCCCGTGAACTTGTAGCTTATAATAACATGAAGAGGAATGCGTGTGATACCTCTCCCTGGGGGCGGGCTGATTGTTACGAGTAAGAGCCAGTGATGGAATTAGTAAAAACCACTACTGCAACACAGCAGTGGGAATAGGCTGCAGAATGTGGAACCTTAGAGGGTGGATAAATGTACACAAAGACGTACGTCATAACATGCGTCAGACAGTAACTTACGGACAACTCATTTCCTGTGCAGTGAAACAGGAGATCAAGATGATCAGTGGGGATGATGACAAATGAAAAGCATTTGTTTGAAAAGGCAGCTAGGCAAAAATATTTTTTGAATGTGATGAAAGCTGGCGGGTTATAATTCAGAAGCATTTTATTTTCCTGGTCTCTTTGTTGATATTAAACTTCACAGGAGTCAAAAATGTCATCTTGTTTCATTTGAATGTATTGCTGTGAGGTGAATTTGAAAAAAGCAGTTTTTTCTATGGCTCTTAAAAACTTGGTCTAGACCTACTCTTCTGATTCAGCCTTTCATGCAGCATTTTGGGAATGATACATTGCACTTCAGATCAAAGGCTTTTATGAGGTTGGTAACCTTATAAAAAATACTGAATCAGGGATGGAACACACACATATATTAATGATCAGTTATTGAGCTATGTCATCATAATGTCAATACGTAGACTGTGAAGGATTAATGTGTGGAGTCTTAATCCAAAATCTGGAAAGTGAAAGAGGAGCTAATAAATGTTTTATTATTAATATTACATTGAGCTAATTAGGGATATAGGGCTAATCTGCTTTCCAGTCCAGCCAATAAATGTGGTATTAAACTATAAAAATGTGAAGTTTTAAGCTTGGTTTAGCTCCTGGCTGTTAGAACCTCAACATGAGGCTTCTCCAGCGTTTTAAATGTCGAGCTGTTCCCATCTGTGTTACTTTAATAATAGTATCTGTTTATTTAAAGTTTTGTTTATATGTGCCTGGTGTACTAATAAATGTTCTCTAATTTCTAATCTGAACAAACAGGTTGGGAACTCAAGAGATTGTTACTGGTTAGTGTTGTTGAAGAATGAAATAGTGTAGCAGTGCAAACAGAAAGAATGATCTTCTCATTCCTCAGTCTCATTCTTTAAAGCTAGTTTCCAAATAGCTCAGCCAGTTGAAGTCCTTTTATATGCTTGAAGAAACTGGAGCTAATGAGCTTGTGTGCATGTTTGTGTCTGTGTGTGTGTGAGTGTGAGTGTGTCTGAGAGAGAGAGAGAGAGGAGAATGAGAGAGCACTTTTGGTTTTCTCCTGATCTCTTGAAAGTGGGCATGAACACTTAGATGGGTTCCAGAGGAGCTCAACACAATGCTACAACATTATAAGTGGTCATTAGTGCACTACAAACGTTCTTGGTGGTTCTGCATAGAACCCCATTTTAATGGTTCAGGCTCTCTATGATGGAAACCTCATTTAGATAGAGACCAATGAGAATTTGGAGGATACATCTCCAGGAGTGAAAACAAAATTATACTCCCATAGACCATTTTAAATCATTATACGACTAATAGATAAAAGAGATGTCCTAAATTTAGTATAGATAAGATCATATAAATCTAAGATAATATGAACTTTATTCATTCCCTTGGGGAAATTCTTTTGGCCAGCAGTGTGAAAATGTGCACAGAGATAGAAAAATGGCCAAGTAATACAAAACAGAAAGTACAACATACAACATACAATATGCACCATACAATATACAGTATACAATATACAGTATTCAGTCCCTATCATGTTGTTCTGTTATTCAATACTTTAATAGCTGTAGGCACAAGGGACCCCCTGAATCTCTGCTTCATGCATGTAGGATGCAGCAGAGTTCCACTAAAGGAGCTGTGTAGCTTGGTCACCATGTCATGTAGTGGGCTGCCAGTGCTATCAAGGATTGTCAGCAGTTTGGTCACCATTCTTTTCTTTACCGCTGTCTTTGGCAAGTGCAAGCATAGCCCAATGGCCGAACTAGCTTTCCTAATAAGCCTGCCTGGCCTCTGTGCATCTCTTGTCCTGATGTTGCCCCCCACAGCAGAGAACAGCATAAAATATCACACTAACCATAGTAGACTGATACAACATAACCTGCCCAGCATTTTAGTGCAGACATTTGAAGGACCCGAGAGTCTTAATGAGACGAGTCAGTATTTAATGTCCATTCTAAGGTGTTGTCCAGGTGAACTTCCAGGTGCTTAAAGGGACTCACCTTCTCAATGTCCACTCTATCTGTGGTTACCATACATATTGAGCTCATAATGTACTGTAAAAAATCACGTGGGTCACTAGAACGCTTACTTCACAAAAACTTGGTATTCCCAACTGTTTCTATTAATTGTAATATTTATATTAAAACATGAACATTTATAAATAAAGTATAAATAATGATGATCTGTGATGCCAGACACTGATCTGCAAAATGCAGAGAAACAGCTACAAGATTAGTCATGTGATTTCTCTGCATGCATACTACTTTCTGTTTTGTAAAAGAGCTTTTAAGATTTTCTAAGACTACTTTATATTGTTCATGTTACCCAAGAGTGTCACCAATTGATCTGTTTTGTGGAGCTTCAGTGGCAGAGCAAGGGATTTTACTGGATTTCATTCAACTCACTCACCAGTTCTCAAGGGTTGGCCTGTGAATAAAGAAAACACTCGCGGTCGCTTAACTTCGAGCAGTTCAATAGGATGTTATTTTTATTGACAGGCAGAGCAGTAAGGTAATTAATGCTCAATAATGAACTTACTGACAACACCCAGAGTTTGCCAAGTGTGACACACCAATAAATTGCTTTTTGTATAATATTGCATATGCTGCTTTCAAGAAAGTTTTTCTCTCATGATTCAGCTTGATTAGTGTTATGTACGGTGAGTTTGCAAAGAACAACTTAAAAGTATTTTGTATGGATGCATTGTGAATGCAGAGTTAAAAAGAGGCTGTGACCACCTTTAGACTGAAATGATCTTATTCTGTAATTTGCACTGCTTTGGTTGGCCCTCAGGTCTGTGGATTGCAATAGCCTTACTGTCTCTTTTCCAAGCCTTTTCATGGCCACTTTTATTATCCTGCCTAGATTTGTGGTGTTGTTTACTCATAGTGTCTGGGTGTGTGCTGAGGTGTGCTGACGTAGGACACATTATGAGGCTGGCTCAGCGCAAAGGCAGTGGTATGGCACTGATGGCCCAAAGACAGCTTGACACTCGGGCGTATTCAAAAGAGTTCGTTGGCAGTCACAGCTCTGGTATTTTCACAGGGAGAGATTGACCTGATTTTGCACAGAATGATCTGTATTCCTACACACGAAACATGATGGACTTTCTGCTCTATTAAGTCAAGGTTTCACATAAAGCCACAAGGTTAATATCATCATGCATCATAGACATAATAATTTCAAGCAATTAACTGTCAAGTAGTGGCTACGAAGGTGAAAGTGATGACAAACACACATTAGTAAGCCACTGCTTTAAATGGTTTCTCTGAAGGAACTGATCCAAAAATGTACTCTCCGGCTCTGACATGTGCTTTAATTTCCTGTCTGCGTCTAAGGGGGAGGACTTCATTTACGGCCCTGCCAGCCTGTCTCTAAGGTGATTGTAATTATGGGCAGAGTTCAGAGTTGAAATGAGAGCGATTATGATGTGGAGGTGGTGACCTGTGGCTTTGGGATGTGAAAAGGTTTGTCTAAAAAGGATAGTTTGCCTGACTGCCCCATGCTAAACAAAAATCAGTGCCGAGACTGAGCTGAGACCACCATGATATCCCAGTTTCCATTCTTATGCATGATGCAGACTGGTGTAAAGTGGTTCATTGCTTTCTCTGCTTCCCCTGTGGCCGTGAGCAAGTCTATTTCCATTATCCCCCGAATCGATTCGCTGCAGGGACGCCGTCTGTCTCAGAACTCCACTGTTAATGTGATTCAACGATGCATATTCTTTTCCCTCTTTCCTACCCAACTCAGTCTCTCTTTCTTTCTTTCTTTCTCTCTCTCTCTCTCAGATGTAGCCAGAGCCATTGAGCTGCTGGAGAAGCTGCAGGAGTCAGGAGATGTACCGGGTCACAAGCTGCAATCTCTGAAGAAGGTTTTGCAGAGTGAGTTCTGCACTGCTATTAGAGAGGTGAGTCACCTGCACATACTGGAACTCTCAGGAGTCTGTTATTCTCTAGAGCTTACTTCTGTCTAGAAAAAAAAAACAGGCAGAATCAAAGGACATCAGATTTACATCCCCTTGTTAAACATATATCAATGATAACCAATGTCTATATGCATATTTAGATCAACTGAAGTTTGAAGCTAGCAGCCGTGTTCATCTATAGATTGGTCTCTGAAATTGGAATGACACTGGTTTCCACATCAAATTGTAAATGGTGAATTGTTAGGGAGTGAACTGAGAGAAAGCTGTGAATGGTTGGATTCAGGCTCATAAAATGCAGAGTGATGTCAGGGACCTATCCCTCTCATTTGCTTTTGGCTCACAGTAGTTTGGCTGTCTGGGAATGGAGAAAGAGGAGACTGGTGCTGCTCTGACATAATCTCCCACTAGAATGCTGAATAGTAAGACCATGATCTTAAGAAGTCAAAGAGTACTCAAATAAAGAGAACAGAGGAAAATTACACCGAAAAAGTGTCACCAAGGAGATCAGGCAGTCAGCCATGGTTCTTCCTGTGTGAGGTACTAGCACTTTCTCATGCAATCAGTTGTGCCTCACAGGGGTTCCCAAGCTAGGAGAGTGCAGGGCGTGAAAATGATGATAATGATTGGGCTTATTACAGGGATCATTATCAGTGCATGCTTCTGTGCATTATTATACAACAGCTGTGCCCTGTGTCAATAGTCTGTGGGTTCACTTGTTTATCTGAAACACAGCTTCCAGCATAAAAGGATGCACTCAATATCACTGAGGGGGATTTGCAGAGAGCATAGCAATTATGCTATGTCTGCCGTCATTACCGTGTTCATCCAATAGGCATGGGCAAGCACTCCTTTATTTGAGAATCAGCATGTGGTTGGACCATTCATGTGTACATCCAATTATCACATTCACTTTCTAACCCTGAAGACAAAATGAGCATGTGAACTTAGATGTTACGTAGATTTGGTTATTAGTGGGTGGCACTAAAACTGTCACCAGAATAATGCTGTGTAATCTTACGCAATGGTTCTTTCATTATACAAAGTTTTTAGTGCATCCAGTAATGTATGTACAGTAATGTTTGTTTCAGGGTTGTTTTATTAATTCAAATTCCCAGTATATGTCAGATGGGCTATGACATTGTTGTGCATTTACTGAAGGAGCTGATTTCATGTTCTTGCACACAGACACAGTGGCAAACAGATAAGATCTATCACTTATATGGAAGATACCAGGTTTAAGTTCTGGCAGAATGAAACGGCTTAGAACGACATGTAAATGTCACAGTCCAAAGACATGCAGGTTAGGCGAATTGGAGACACTAAATTGCCCCTAGGTATGAATGTGTGTGTGAGTGTGTTTGTCTGTGTGTCTGCCCTGTGATGGACTGGCGACCTGTCCAGGATGTTTCCCCGCCTTTCCCCCTATGAACGCTGGGATAGGCTCTAGCACCCCCTGCGACCATAATAAGGATAAGAGGCTTAGATAATGAGTTAGAGTAAGAGTGAGAGTGAGAGACAGCATTAGGCTACTGGTAAAACAGGTGTTAGCATCACTGCACATTTACAGTGTTATACTCAGGGCTACATGATCTTTTGACTGTGTAGATAATTTTGGCTGGCCAGCAAAAATATTAATGCAGAGCTGACCCACACTGAAACTAATACCAGTCATATCTCACTGTAGTAGCCTACATCATCGCCGAGTGGCCATCTCCCACATTAAACCTGGGATCAAATTGTCATGCTCCAAAAAGCAGCAGGCTCAGCTTTCGACGTTTACCGGAGGAAGAGTGGAGGTCACAAAACCTCTGCAAGAGTCATTTCAGGAGTTACAGGCTGAAAAGTTTGAGAATCACTGAAATAGACCATGACCATGAGTTATTTCAAATGCAAATCACAGAGGAATATTACAGCACAGCCATTAGAACTCTGTCGGTCACACACACAGCTTCACTGTTGGCTGAGGGTTTTCAGGCACTCCATTTATGATTTGTGTGTGGGTGTAAAATTGCTTGTTTGTGTCACGGTAACTGAAAGAGACAGGAGAATGAGTGGTTTGTGCTGATTTGTTGTTTTATCTGCGTGACCCTCTGAGAATATGAAGGCATAAGACACAGTCTTCTAACTCTCCTTTTCTGTACGCATGCAGCCAGCACTACTCTGGTGGGCAAGCAGCCATGGTTACACATGTCACGTCATACAGTCCTGCAGGCAGGTTTTTCCACTCGGCAGGGGCATTTCAGGAGTAGCAGTGTGCTCCCAGAGCGCCGCAATAGATCTGGGTTAATGAAAACCCATTGCCATGGCAAACACCCAGTGAACCAGAGAGCTCAAAGGGAGATAGGAAGAGAGTGTCCCCACGAAGAGAGCAGGTATTGTGAGATGGACACAAAGCAACAGGCAGGAAACCAGTGCCCCTGGGACAATGAGCTTAGAGTATTTATCAGGGCAAATCACAACAAGGAGGTGTCCTAAAATCTATGTCAGATCAGAGAATAAGTGTTACTCATGGTGGATTGTTCTCTTTCATAATGCACATCAGTGGACACATATGACTTGATCATTTGCCTTCACCTGTCACAATCATTTGCTTGGATAACCTGACATACAAGTTCAAAAGCTGATCTTTCCATATCCATTTAAAAACATCCTTTTGTTCAATTTGTGTTTGAAATATATCAGTGCTGTAATTTTTTGGGAGTCTCTATTTACATTTGATGACTTATTATTGATTCAGTGGTAGTTCAAATTGGGTTCTATAAATCCAGTTTACACATTACAAGCCTGGTTGTTTGTGCATACAGTTTACTAAGTCACAGGCTGAAACTGACCTGACCTTTATTGTTATTCATAGATTTCCATGACACACTTATAGAAGCATTCTCCTTCACATCCATAGGGACTTTGAATCAATTGTTTTCATCTTGAGTGTGCTCAGGTTTAGCAGGTCATTTGATGAATACTGTTTATGAAAATAATTGGTTTATGAAAACCATACCTTTCAGTCTTATCACTGCTGGAGAAGGTGTATTTGTGGATTTACAGTACAATTTACAAATCCTTTAACAAGAGGCATTAAGATACTGTATCTAATTATGCTCTCACAAATGAGATATGCACATCCTGCCAACAAGAAACTACAATGTCAAACTTTGCAATGTGACAGCCTTTAAAGACGGCATTCATATCATGAAGAAAGATGGGAATAAATGATTACGACTATAAAGTCTCACAGGCACAACGCTATTATGAGCCATCTACTGCAGTTTCCAGGTTTGACTTGCTCACAAGACTGGTGATACTTACAGTTTGGTATTAAAATATGCAGAACTACGCAGTGCTTTTAATTCTCCCAATAGCTATACCTTCACTGAAGGCTAGCATGCACAGAACGCCACCTGAGAGACTTAGTTTGGCGTTGTATATGATAAAAGATCAAATTAAAGATCAAAGGGTTGTTCCTTTGCAAACAAAGTGCTGGCAGTGCCTAGAGCCCCGGTAAACCCCCAGATTCATAAAAGTGTCACATATGAATACGTATGTGACCTACACAATCTACCTCTGTTTCCAGAGGTCTATCAATACATGCATGAAACCATAACAGTGAATGGACTTCTCTCTCTCTCTCTCTCTCTGTTTTTCAAAGGTCTATCAATACATGCATGAAACCATAACAGTGAATGGCTGTCCAGAGTATCAAGCACGGGCAACAGCCAAGGTAGGTCTCATTTTCTACCTTTATTGTCAATTGTTCTCACAGACTTTTTCAGGAAGCCTTTTTCAGCCACTGGTGCATGTCTGCTAGAAGATCAAGGATATTTACTCATCAAATATTATTATTCAAACACGCCCTCCTGAAAATATCATGAGATTAGCTGCAAATTTGACAAACATACAAGCAGACCTACACACAGACGTTTGGGAATCCCTCATACCTTCATACTCAAATTCAGGAGTGTGCCTCTATGTAGAGGGAGCAAGAAGAGTTGTCGAAGTGCTAAGAAGAGAGAGCAGGTCTGATTATAAGGGGTGAAGCCGACCCGAGTCTGAAATTGCTGGACTTAGGGCATTCTTCATCCTTCCCTTCTCCACCCACATTAGGAGAAAACATGACGCTGAGTTGCGTCGAACAGCCGGACTGAACAGAATAAGTCAACAACCTGACAAAAAATTTAAATGTTTCAACCCAGTATGGGCTCGTGATTCCTTGGGAATAGTGTAAACCATTTTCTCTTGTTTCATGCTGAGTAAATAATGATTCCAGAAAACAATTTATGTCCTGTGGTGGTTAGATACAATCAGCTGTTTTTTGGTCTTTGGCTTCTTTCCCCAACTTCTCCTATAGTCAATGTGTGAATCATTTCAGACATATGAATTTTACATTTTATTTTGACTATTTGCCTTGCTATTGATGTAACTGGGGATTTAATTCTGTTGTGGAAAGTATGAGATTTAAAAGTACGACAAATAGATGAAAGCCATCTGCTGCAATGAATAAGTATTAACTTAAACATTAAATCTAATTCAGCTACACGTAAGATTGTGCGTGAATGTAAAAGTGGGTTGTGGTTCTTGGATAGCTTGAACTGGAGTGTGTCAGTTACACAGTGAAGTTCAATAATAGAATGACTTTGCTGACTCAGGTATATTAATATGACCACTAAACTGCTAAAGCATAATATCCGCTGCAAAAGCACCTCAAAGATGTCTCCTTGTCCGCTTACTTTGAAAAGCTCTACAGATTTTCAAAGACATATTAAACATGTGCACTATCAGGAGACAGTTAAGACAAGTCCTCAAGGGGGTCCCCTGAGGATTTCACAGCACGCAGTATTATGTTAGGTGCATCCAGTTCCCCACATAGCAAAGAACACTCTCAGGAGTTAAATCATTTACATTCTTACTAATGACAGTCACAGCCGTGCAGATTCCTCAATATCAATGCTTATTACTGAGGCCTCCGTTATGCCATATCAGTAATATTAAATTGCCCCAATGCTCATTAGAATTTCATGAGGAACAAATGAACTACAAAAAAAGGCACTTTCATGCACCTGTGTATATTGTATGTGAGTTATTTCTCTATAGCATTTTGTGCCCTTTAATAATGTGTCCTTTGTTCAATATTACAGCAGTTTCTCAAATGACAAAAGATAGTTATATGAGAGCATGTCAGTATTAATATAAATCAACTCTCACTAGAGTACATTCAATCAGGGATCAGGAAGCAGTGTAAACTGTAACTGTGCAGATGTTAATGGATGAAATGTATCTCTGAAATGAAATTTTGTGTTGTGAAGCAATACTTGCAAATTTGCTGTGTTACTGAAGCTTTGATTTTGTCATATTGTGGCAATAACCATATGGAAACGTGCCTTTTCACGGAAGAGACGTCTTTGAGCTTCCAACAATACCTAGCCAAGTAAATATAAGATTCTTGGCTTTCAAACGAGCGTACCATATGTCGCAGTGTGTCTTCTTCCCTCAAAGTGAACATTGAGTTGTGAAGGTCACACACTGTAGGATGGGAAGGTTGCTTTTTGCATACTGAGTATATCCAAGCAACATGAATCTCTTTATTTCACAGTGTGACTGGGAATCATGAAAAGAATCTGAGCTTGAAAAATCAAAAACTGGAGTTTTTCATTCTGGCGTAGATCTGATGCCTGTTTGCAGAGCTACAAAAGGAGTTCTGTTTTAACCTCAGTAACCTAATCTTGAATGTTAATAGTGAGGTGAACTCAACAGGACATCACCTGTGATGAAAGTGTTGACTAATTGGTCTTTTCTACCAATACTCTGTCCGCTGGTGGTTTCCTCAGCTCAGTTAACAAGCTCGAACTTCTGTTGTCTCAGACACAAAGGCAGACAGACCAGCTGGATATTGAAAATAATCCCCTTACACATCATGAACAGGGTGCCTACTGAAGACATTTTTTGAGGATGAGAGGACCTTCCAATATAAGCCAGCTACAAAGATTTGGCAGTAACTCTGCCAAAAAAAGCCCCTCTCTTTGTTTCTGTATGCATCTCCCGGCCTGTCACGTCAATTCCCAGGCTCACTGAAAATCTGAGATTGAAAAAAAACAGTACCCTCAAGCTGAGAGTCAAACTTAAGAAAAACAATGGATTGAAGAGTTTTGTACTTGTAAGAAGCTTCGAAGATGCTCTTTCTTTTTTTTCTTTTTTTTTTTAGAAAATCTCACTAGAGTTTAATCAAATCTCAAAAAAAAAAAAAAAATCTCATCAGATCAAAAAAGTAGAATATATCTCAAGCCTTAGCATGATGGTCTGGTTTTCACTGCTGTTTTTTCCAGTGACAGTGTTGCTTCTTGTCAGTTCAGTCACGAATCTGATGGTCTCTTCTCATAGGCTACAGTGGCAGCCTTTGCAGCCAGTGAGGGCCATTCTCACCCACGAGTGGTGGAGCTGCCCAAGACTGAGGAGGGATTGGGCTTCAATGTGATGGGTGGCAAGGAGCAGAACTCCCCGATCTATATCTCACGTATTATCCCAGGGGGTGTGGCTGAGAGGCACGGTGGCTTGAAGAGAGGGGACCAGCTCTTATCTGTCAATGGAGTAGTAAGTGTGCGAAATATTTCATGGCTACATGCTTCAGTGGGATTAAAGGTTTCACAGCTTTAAAGTGAAGGCCAAAGCTGGACATGAATCAGACCTGTATTTCACCCACTTTACCTTACTTTACATCAGACTGTCTCTCTGATGTTTAAGAGAGGTTCTCAGACTAAATGATCAATACATGTCGGTCAGAGCCGGAAAATAGGAGTATCTTTATCATTTCTTAAGTGTTATTACATAGACACTGTGGTGGAATTATTTCCAAAAGGCTTGCAGTTCCCCTGTGGATGGCTAAAGCAAAGTAGCCAGTTGTGATATTACAATGCCAAATCCCGGATAAGAACAGAGAAGTGGATCAAATTAAAACTTGGGTCTGAATGATTACACGTGAGTTAACAAAAAAGACAAGTTGTAAAATTCTGCTTGAGCTCTGTTGCATACAGAAATCACTAGCTTTTTTAAAATGCAACAGAGTCGAGCTAGATAGCGGTGAATTTTTTGTGTCTGTCAAAAACAAGCCGTCATCTTTTAAAAAACAGTCTTTATCTAAACCAGAAAAGAGTTGTGACTCTGACTGAACAGGGTTTTCAGGCTGGTCTCTCTTTATCATTCCTTGCCCGTATTTAAGTTTGTGACAGTTTTATTACACTGTCACTGATTGGTAGTTTGAGGCCTCACCATGTCAGGCAGCAATTCAAAATATGGCTCCTCTGAAGAGACACTAATGAAAAGGATGTTTCAAACAGTGAATTTCACAAAGGATTAATTCGATTTCACTTGTGATCAGAATTGTTATGTGAAAATATTCCATTATTTGGGTTTAGGGAGAAGTTCTCATTAAAGTGAACATGCAATGCTTTGTTGAGCCTAGGGGAAAATTAATGGATATGTCAGGCTAAATCTAGTTGGAAGTTCCTAATCATGCAAATGTTTTTTATGAAATGTTTGAAGTAATAAACTGAATTAGTTCAGCAGTGTTACAAACAAAGAAATTGAAAAATAAATTATGTATCATACATAAACTATAGTAAAAGTGCCATCCATTTTCAAGTGGAGATACACATGATTACATGGCATAGTAAGAAGACAAGATGAGAGCTTGTTTGACACGCCATGCTTGTTTGTTTGGTTAATGGTTAACAGAGCGTGGAGGGGGAGCACCATGAAAAGGCAGTTGAGTTGCTGAAAGCCGCCAAGGACAGTGTGAAACTGGTCGTGCGCTACACTCCCAAAGTGTTGGAGGAAATGGAGGCGCGGTTCGAGAAGCTCCGCACGGCCCGTAGGCGCCAGCAGCAGCAACTCCTCATTCAGCAGCAGCAACAGCAGAACCTGACCGTGCAGCAACAAAACCACATGTCGTAGGTGAGGCTTTTCATTGCTTTACGGGCGAGAGGCCACCAAAAAAAAATGTGGTTTTAGCCACCAAACAGAGTGGTTTTAGCCACCAAACGGAGTGGTTTTAGCCCTCCACTGTGCTGTCTCTGAGTTTCAGAGAGCAGGGCTAAGGCCTGACTCTGCCCAGAGCTGCACTCAGCCTGTCACCAGTGGATCATGAAACACTCACTAGTCTGGAAACAAGCAGCCTTTATGTGTGCTGCTGTGCAATGCGTGTGGTCACAGTGCAGCTTAAAAGCTCAGCAATGAGCATGTGACAAAAACAGTCACACAGTTCTGATAAGATAAAATACTTATGAGTTATGTAATGGTCACTCAAAACATTACCACTCAACAATGAAGTCCTTGCAATCTACACTGTGTATTTCTACACTATATATCTATCCGGCTTTTATTAAAGACTGCGTATCTTATACAGTCCTTAGTTCTTTTTTCATGCTTTATTAACACCTCATGTATACATATATATCATAAATAATCCATGTTTTCATAATACCTCATACCTATTCATAAAGACTGTATTTTCCCGTGTCATAAAAGAGTAGAAGGAACAGTATAAAGGATCAGGCCAGGTACCAAACATTATGCCACTGGTGAGGTCTGTGCATGCATGAAATCAGAGCCAAGTAGATTCATAGACTCCTCTCTCATCTTCATAACATGACCGAACAGAGAGAATCATCTTTTTCTCTCTGAATTTAATGTAGCTCAAAGGACATTAATGACGTTCATTACATTTCTTGCTTCGATAACAGTTCTGTGTCTGAAATTAGACAAGAAAATGGACAGCAAAATTGTAAGACTTGTGCAGAAATCACCCAGGCCTAAAATTAAGCTGTAACCCAAACCAAACCATCATTTCTGAATTCACAGTGCCTTTAAGACCCCTGTCCTACTTCTACACTATTATTTTGTTATCAGCTTAATTCAAAGCGGATTAAATAGATTTTTTGCTATCAGTGTAATAACTTACATCACTGTATTATTGGCAGAGATCTCTGAGAACATGAGGACTTACCACCCAACAGCATTTAGACTCTGTATGCGACTCCTCAGGTCTGAACAAGGAGCAAATTTACTGTATAAGTTGCATTTGAACGTTGAACAGAGATACTGTGAGTGTATTTGGGTGCCAGTGACTGGGTGCTGGAGGGGCCCTAAGAAGAGACACAGATTGGATAACCCTGCATGCAGAGTACAGTGCAGTGCCAAAGGGACATGTGCCAAGTGACACACGCGTGCGCGTATATAGGCCAGGGAATCCAGTGGAATCAAAGCACTGTCGCATTCAGAATTCATGCCATGAGCCATTAGATTTACAGTGACAGCACAGAGGACAGGCAAAAGTTAAAAACCAAAATGATCAGCAGAGGGTGTAGTCTTGAGTTGTGACACAGAAGAATCAATAGACAAAAAAGTCAGCTCTAGTAACTCAAATAGAATTTTGTCATATTGTGGTTAACTAACTTAGCACACTTAACTGTTTGATAAGCCTTACCTTGAGGGAAACCTATTTTAAGGTAACGGGAGCACATTACTACTGTGGGGTTAATATGTTGTTGAAATCCCCAAAAAAGAAAACTATAAAAACAAAGCTGTAGCCAAGTAAATCATAAACAACATAGGCTTGTCTCTCAGCTTTTGTCCTGTTGGTTCTTTACAGTTTGTTCCAAAAGAAGAAAAAATAGAGGAGGCTGGGAGGCAGCTGCGAAACCTCAATGTTGATCTGTGAAGATCCAACAGATCTGAGGAGAAGATTGTGCTGTTGGCCAATGAAGACCTATCCTGGTTCAGTGTACTACCTACCTATGGCTTTATGAAGTGAACACAAAATGATCCATGTGTATACATACATTGGTGCTTGGAAAACGTTAATGATGACTGAACAGGGAGGTTAGCACTGAGAAACTGTTTTTTTCTGTTCATTTTTTTTTAGTTGTCTTCAAATACTTTGTGAACATTTTCAAAGAGATTCCTTCTTGTAGTTTGTGATGTATTTTGTTGTCATTTATTTCTAATGCTTGTTACTTTGTATGTTTATTTGATTTGTTTTGGCCACAGCTTTGTACAGAAACATTTTGACTATTCTTCTGGTGCTCGTGTTGGTGTGAATGAACATTGTTTTTTTGTGTGAAACATGTCCTGATTTGGATAAATGTGAGGTCTTTTATACCTTATACGTTGTAGCAAAAGGGATATTTTGTATGGAACACTCGTAGTTTTAGCAATAACACATTTAAGTTTCTTTTACGTACAATTGTTAAATAATAGGTGTAAATGACACTTTGAGGAAAGATGCAAAAGCTAATTATAGTAATTAATGCTAAAATAAATGGCATCTTATGCACTGTGTGTCATAAGTCAGCCTCTGCTATAACGTTGGTTTGCACAGACAGTTCCTCTTGGATGAATCCATCCACGGTGTCGTTCAAATAGATTATTTCACCTTGATCAATGATTGAATCGGCAACTTATGACAAATATTCATCTATGAAGGTCATACAATTCTCATGCTATTTTATGATTGTGACTTAACTATTCACACTTGATGAAATTATAATTTAGAGATAACATCTTTACATTAAGGCTGCATTTAAATAGATGAAATATTATGTTAAAATTTCCTGTGTTATTTGTGAGACAAACAGAATGTTAAACATGAAAATACATTATATCTATAAGGGGGTAAATCATAACATAGTATTTTGTTATTTATAGATGTTTTATTTTGTTTGTAATCTCAGAGATTTACACAGATTATTACTTGTGACATGAATGCACAGTGTACAAACTACTGACCATTCTGTCTAACAGAAATATTTCCCTAAATATTTATACCATTCTTTTTTGACAATCATTGTTCAAGACAACAGCATATATGAATTATTTTAGCTATGCTCCCTCTCACCAGTAGGGGGCCTCTGGACTGACCGTTCTCTTGAGTTGATATGCACATGTCACTATTTTTTCTCATTCTGCAGTCTAATCTTGTATTTTTTCTCCGACCAAGGAATCACTGATTGATATTATACATGGATGTGGAGGATGAACAGTGATTTAAAGTAGTATAGTATTTGTACCAGTGTCATTTAATTACATGGTCTTGCAGGCTAGAACATGGTTAAGTGTTTTCTGACTTTAGAGTTCCTTTGTTGGTGGATTAGTGCAAGAACATAAATTCAGCATAGTGTGTGGAACGTGCCATCCTATTAGACAAAACCAGACTAAGCTGTGAAGGTGTTTTTGTCCGTCAGGCTGTTCATCTTGACCTTCTCTTCTCCCTTTTGTATGTTTAATCACTTTCTTAACAATGATTTGCATTTTTGAGGCAGGACATACTGTATTTAAAGAGGGAAAATAATACCAAGTGATATGCAATTGTTATGCATATTAAATTTATATAAATAAATATATGTGCGTGTGTACAATACCATGATTGTTGTGTTCTTATGTTCGTGTTGTTATCCATCTGACGTGCCTTCTGAATTTCTCCAAGATATAGTCTGACCTTCTCCAATAACTGATTCAATACATATCAGCAAACACCATTCAAAACTGTTTACTCTCCACCCTGAAACAAAACATTCAAAGAGGCTGAGAAGAGGCCGTGAGATGACAGACTAGTGCATTAAGTTTGTGCTTACAAAGTTCTCCATTTTCATCTCAAAATCAATGGTCTGAACAACATCCACATTACCTTTGTCAAGTTAATAGAGGACTCAGTCAGTGAGACTAATACCACTGTTAATTAGGAAAATTGAAACTGTGGGGATGGAAGCTGAGAGCAAGATGGAGAATAACGGGAACGCAGAGAAACCTCGTTTTCAGAAAGTTTCTCAGTCTTCTAATAAGTAGACTTAATTATCCCTCTATATCATGTGTATGTTTTTTTTTTTTTTAATTTACATTTAAACTCTAACATCCTCACGATGGGAACCATTATTTTCCTCCTACCTAATATATTTCTCTGATTAAACTTTTTAAATTAATCAGAGAGCAAATCTGAAAATGGCTTTTCTAAATAGGCAATCTTTTCTCTGAGCATGCGTGCAAAGGGCTCTGATGAAATTGAAGCTGTTTGTATTAATACGTAAGACACCTTAAACATGTGTACAGTTCTTACACGCACAAACAAACAAACACACACACACACACACACACAAAGACGTATGGCAGACAGACAGACAGACAGACAGACAGACAGATAGATGGATAGATAGATAGATAGATAGATAGATAGATAGATAGATAGATAGATAGACAGACAGACAGATAGACAGACAGACAGATAGATAGATAGTTAGAATACTGCTGCCCCCTGTTGGTCAAAGCCTGCTACTGTATGCACTGCTGTGAATCTAAAATCTAGATTGATTTTTCTCATTTCACATAAGTACAAAGCAGGATGAGAATAGAATATTGAGTAGCATGTATTCAATTCACAAAGTAGTTATCTCATTTACAACATAAAGGTCAAGTTTACCAAGAGAAAAACATCTCCTTCACCTGTCTGGAACACATACATTGTGTATGAATGATTTATGAATCAAACCCAAGGTTCAAGGCTCAGCTCTGGAAAATTTCCTAAATGCATTGGGAGTCCTGGGAGGCAGCAGTATAGCTTACTGAAATAGAATCTTCACAAGTATTCATGCTATGCCACTGAGATCCTGGACAGAGACTGCGTGCTGAACTTTGCTTTGACGGTGAATATACAACCCTTCTTTCTCTACAATGCTACATTTTATCGTAAGATACAAGACTCACAGAAAGACCTGAGAAGAGAATTGATTCTGTCTTATCTTATGGTTACTATTATGATTTATTTTTGTTATTTGTCTTCTTGAATTGACACAGTAATTTTATCTCAACAACTCTTTTTTTTTTAAAATTAATTAATTAATTTTATTTTACTGTTTAGAAGAATGTGACCTTTGGGAAAGAATTCCGCGACACAGCCAAAACACATTCATGTGCCTATAAAGACACAACAACTTGAAAGGAGTGTGAATGGATGGCCATTTGCTGCATGGAGGGATAATGAAACGGGTGTCAATGATGTGAAACATTTGTTACATTAAACAGACAGGTACACAAACAACACTTCCTCTCTTCTCTCCTTCACCTGGACCTCCTGCTCTCCACCAGTCAGGGCAGATGGCACATAACGGTGTTTTTCTGAATGACAGTGGCAGTAATTATAGTTAAAAGACACAGGGAGTCCCTTTTTTTTTAGAAAAAAAAAACAACGTAAGCCTTTTATTCCTTGTTGACACCCTTGAGATGACAAATGAACGACCAATTAAATACAACTTCTTACTTCTACAAAGAAAGTCAAATAAATTGCAGAACACACGATCAATTAAATATGATACATTTGACATTAAATGAATACAATAATGGGCTTTAAAAATACATACATTATGTACAATTTTATTTACAATACAGTTTTGCTGAACAAAGCTTTAAATCACCCCAACCCTTCGGTAACTGTTACAATACTTCCATCATAAGTAGCAAACTTAAGGTAATGGTTAACCGTCTTTGTTTACACATTACATTTCTGAGTTTCTAATGCATAAGACGTGATGTTGAAACAAGCTCTAGGGTATGTGCAGGGATGTAGGAGAAATAATCCTGGTAAAGACGAACGGCCTTCACAGCACGTGGTATATGGGTATGGTAGTGGGGCTGTCTGGAGTGCTGCACTGAGAGTCACTGTTACAGGGTGACAGAGTGACCATTTCCCTCATCCCCACACTAGCCCCCGTGTCCACCGAGGACAGTCGGTCCACAATACTGGACAAGCACTGCAGACTGGACACGCCGGCAGTCCTCTCCACAGGGCCAACTGGACAAGATAATAGAATAACAACTACATCAGCGTAAGGGATTTGGCAACAGTCTAACAAACACAATGCCTTCTATTTAAAAGTCTAAACAAAAAAAAAAAAAAAAAAAGTCTAAACAAATAAAAATAAGTATTTATGCGAATTTAAAAATATGTGATTATGGGAAATAAAATGGATAAATAAATACAAGTAACAAATAATTAGCAAATAAATATAAGATATGTGTGAAATTATATTTATTTTGTGGGATTTAATCTTTTTTTTTTTTTTTTTTTCTCTGATCGCGTAGGGTTCTCACCGTTCTGTGCTTCATAGCTGTATGTGCTGCCAGAGCTTGTGTTCATCTGTGGCCACACTGGACTGTTGCAGTCAATCTAAATGAAGAGCACATCAAAATAACATCAGGAAAAAAGTGAACATATGAAAATACAGAATCCTATGTAGCTACGTTGTGACATTTCTGAATAAGTGTGATCAAAGTGTTAAAAAAAAACAAAAAACAGCAGTTCGAGTTCTTCATCTTTGTATTGAACTTCAGCTCTGTTATTTCACAGCCACCTTAAAGCCAAAGTTGGGAGGAACTCCCACGCTATGCAGTGTTCATGGCGTGGCAAATTGATTAGACCAGTGGAAGCCACACCAGTTTGTGCAAGATGACACTTTCTCTGAGTAAATCTGCAGAAAATCCTGGCACCAACAGAGAACATGCAGTCTGGAAGGAATGCAACACAGCACCCTCTCTCCTGCCAGGCTCAGTAAGGTGGATTTTCTGGGCTTTATGAGAGACCATAAAGTGTCCAGTGGTGGGAAAGTCATCGCCCTGACGCCATTTTAAAGCCCTGCTCTGATATTTTAGAGTTAACATATTTTGACTCATCTTCTCCAGAAAAACATCAATCCAAAAGCCCAGTAGTCAGATCACATATCCATGTCTGGAAGTGAGAGCAATTAGAAAAAAAAAAAAAAAATTCACACACATAAAAACCCCCCCAAAAAACAAAATGTCAAAATCAATGATAACACATACAACAAAACATTTTAAAATATTCTCTGCCTTTCTTGGTTGTTGGCAACACTGAAATATCAAGAAATAGCATGCAATTCCACAGTGCATATTCTGAGACAAACATTTCTTAGACAAATGACAGCAAAGTGTGAACTTGCCAGATAAAGGAAGGCAGATGTTGCTGGTAATTTATTTCAGTCATGCTGAGAGAGCGACAGAAAGAGCACTGAATCATAAGTGTGGTGTAGAGGTTAAAAAAAAAAAAGTATGTGGAGAGAGGAGGAAGTCTTGCTGGTGGAGTCATCCCTGGATGAAATATGCATTGACTATATCTTAATAGTGAAAAAAAAAACACTTTTGTACTCAGATAGCCCACACTCCAGGTGCATTTATTCAGTCTAATGTTGACCAGGTTTGATAACACATCTTACAGAACACCTGACTCCAGAGCATGCAGACAGAATAGAGTATGACTGAAGGTGAGATCTTGCTTGTATTTACCATGCTGTCGGAGCAGCTAGATGACGGGCTCCCAGGTTCGGAGCTACTCTCTCCAGGCAAACTGTAGTAGTTCTCCACCTGCTCCCGGAGCAGCTCTTGCAGACTCTCAATGTACTGGATAGCGTTGCGCAGGATCTCTACCTTGGGCAGTCGCTGGCTGGGGTTGGCTGAGGTGCAGCGACGCAGTGCCTCAAAGGCATGATTCACTTTCTTGAGCCGCCGGCGCTCCCGCATGGTGGCTGCCCGTCTCCGATCCACCGTGCTGGCCTTGCGCTTGCAGGCCTTGCAGGCCCACTGCAGGCAGTGTCCTGGCTGATGTGGGGCTCCAGGGGCCCGAATGTGTTCATCCTCCTCAGAACCAGTCAGCTCACCGGGGCCGAACTCAAGGGTTTCTGGGGAGGAGGCACAGGCACTGTCATAGAAGACCTGGTTTGGAGAGAAGACATCCATGGCTGCTTGGCTTGGTGTGGTGGGATAAGAACTCCGTGCGGAGGATAAGGGCCGTGAGGAGAAAGAGGGGGGAACCTGTGAATGATATGAAGGGGCTGCTGCCATGAGGCTCTCTTATATGCTCCTGTCTGGAGCCCTTGGCCCACATTGGTCAGATCTAATTACCATGCCCCATTGGGCCAGGCCGAGGGTGAGCTTCACTCCCCGCCCAACTTACTCACCCAAACACCCTGCCGAGTTTCCCACATCTGTATGTCGGGGTGTTTTCTCATTCAGCAGACCAGCTTCCACTGTGTTAGTCCTTTACGGAGTTAATTATGGTCAATAAAAGAGAATGTGAAATCCATTTTCAGAGTGAAAAAAATGAACTCTATCTCTACATAAACACCTGTTTAAAGACATTTGAATTTTTATTTCAAGTGTTCATGTTAAGATGCAGACATTAGGTCACCGCAACATCACATTAGATTATCTTTCTGTCCACATGCAAGTTGGCAGCAGCAATTTCGAAAATTAAGTGATCGTGCGCCCTTTTTTTTTTTTTTAACAATTTAACACCAAAAGTTCGAGAAATAATAAATGACTTCGAGCAAAACTTTACAAGAAAATACAGAGGTGACTCTTTTGATTCGATGCTAAAAACTAGTTCTAGGTCTAGTTTAAGAGAGGTCTAGGTATTGCAGAGGTTTCTCTGCGTTCTCAAACGAAACGGCCACTCTAAGAGTGCGGGCTAATTTTACGGTTAAGCCAAATAGGAGCGTTACAGATGCAGCCCAGCTGCAATGGAAGGTGTAACATTTCAAACTAAGACCGTTTACACTGGAGCGGCAATTCCTCTCAGAGGCTCTAAATGGCCATTGAAGGTGTCTACAACAGTGTGGCAGTATTGGTTTAAGGTAATTAACTTTGTTATAGGACGATTAACAACCTAGCTCAAAGCATTTTGCCTCCTACCCACACTTAAGGTATCTCAAATCAGTATAAAAGCGGTATATTCAAATATTTTAAAATAAAAAGCCTAAGAAAAATAGTAAACAAACAGTGAATGTTGTGCCTGACAAGACACTTGTGAAAATCGAGCACTTGAAATACTAACTTGCCCACTGACGTTTCGATCCTACTATATTTATGCTAAAGATTGAACGATTTTTAAAATAGCACAACGTTTTATTGAATAATAATGCGAATAGCATTGGGATAGGAAGCTAGTAAAGCACAAAAACGATCAGAGTGTTTATTATCAGGGCTCATAACATTGCTTATTTAAGTCATTGACGTAATTACGGGAGCTCCTTGTGTTGACAGCTCACAAAGATACAATACGGATATTTCGCACAACGTGTTAAAACATTTGGCCTTTCCCATCTATGGGAACAACGCACACCTAAGAAAACAGAGGGAATGCTGAATTGCCGTCGGAGTTTGTATTACGCACAGCTGAAGAAGACATTGCTAGGGGTCTCTCCTTACAAGTTGCCGTTCAGATCAAAGAGAATCGGTTGTGTACAACACGGACAACGAGAAAACCTGCCCAGCAATCGATTACAGAGTCTACCGAAGATTACACTAGCATATGTTGTAGCCTATATGTATATGCACTCTCATTCAATGAGCTGTTACTGACTTGTTTTGAGAGCAAGAGAGTTCGTGTTGTCTCTTGGGAAGCAATGAGTTTGTTTTTCAAGCACTGCTTTCCAAGGATTGTTGTCAGGGATCAGGGAGTGTGTTAAGTACAAGGCAGAAAGTGGGCTTTAACGGTGACTGGAGCCATTAGCTCAAACTTTCACATAATCCATAGTGGTATAATGTTTTGATAGCAGAATTATCCACTAATTATATGTAAATTTACTGGAATAATTTGTCTCCTCTAGATCAGTGGTTTATGATTACTTTGTAACCATGGTTAGGGACACGTAAAGCCTCTTGTTTTCCCCAGATACTTGATTAAAATCCTTTAACATCAAATTAGGAGCCAGCAGATCAGCAATCTAGACAGCTGGGATGAAAACATTTCTCTGTGACCTCCTTTTCAGCATTTCATCTTGAGTAAGCTTCATCCTACTTCTCCAAGGGCCAGATAGACAACACATTTTCAGCAATGAGAGTATCAGATCGTATCACATGTTCAAAATCTATGATTGGCAACAGCACTTGTCTGGCAGAGAAGTGAGCTGGACTGCCAACTGCAATGATGTGAGGAAAAGTCGCATAGCAGGATATTCTAGGAAACTCTAGTAAACGTCTGCATCTCACTTCCTGTACAGATTGTTGTTTTCATCAGTCATGACTTTGTAAGTACTTATACCCTTTTACACCTAAATCTGGAAAGCACTTTCATGACATCTAAAGTGAATTCAACATTATGACAAACAAAACATTAGGAAACTTGCTGAACATATCTGTTCACTCATTAGCTATCCATTCACTTACTAAACTTGATTACCAACTTCAGTACCACTACTGCATTTACAGTGTTCCCTACTACATCTCAGTTTCATCGAATATACTAAAGACTTAACTCTTAACACAAATTTGCTCTCATTTTAAAATCAGCCTCAGGCAACTAAATGTGAAAGTCAGTCCTGTGATGATCTGACTGGGTGAAATTTCCTGCTTGTCTGTCTCTTGAACACAGGGACTGCTTTTTCAGGGTTTAGAGAGCCATGTTGACTTGAGATTGTAGGACTGGTGATGGTGTCCAAATCCATATGTAACTCCAGGTAACTGTGAAATTTAGCCTTTGATTGGTTTGATCTGTGTCTGAAAACCTGATAATCACTCAGGAGAGAACATTATGTCGGCATTAGAGAAGAGGTAATGTCCTATGTTGGCATTAGAGAAGAGGTAATGTCCTATGATAAAAATGGTCCCAAACAAAAATGGATCAGTGTTATCAAGAACATAATGTACATTGTTCCATATCACGAAAAACACATTTCCATTTCCATTTGTACATTGGCAATGCACTTACATAATTGTGGAAATAGAACATGGTTTTTTAAAGTGATTGTCTAACATCAAAACAGAGGACCAGTGAAAAATAATCAAATGTTCTGCCACATGGCTATAAACAAATTTTATTACACACCACATATGAGCAGATTATACAGTGTTTAGTGTCCAGATGCTGTTCACTGTTTTATCTTGTAGGACAACCTGTATTTTGGCTTCAGTCGCCACAGTCTTGTGAAATAAGTCATTGATAACATTTGTGTGCATGTGTCTTATAGAAAGGGCAGACCAAGAGGTCATAGGTGACAGTGTGTCAGACAGAGAGATCAGAGAAGAGGACTTGACAGACTGCACACTGTGGAAGATGATGCCAGCACAGCAACTGCCTTGTCAGCATAAATACATCAGCCCAGTCCAAGAGCAGAAAACACATATACAAATCTCATACATTTGGACTGGAATAGCTGGTACCGAGTCAGACGTTTTACATGCTGGGAAACCTAAAAACCTCAAGCAGGGTCCCTGGTTGTGTGGATTGGAAAGTAATTAGGGACTATGTTAGTATGGACGACTGTGTTATCACCCATGGCTTTGCAACATTTTTTCCTCTCTAAGTTTCCATCTGCGATCAAGAGATAAAATAGATGCTCCAAGTTTGGGGGGGGGGGGCTAAACGTACTGTAGGGGCCAGAGCTGCTGGCTGCCAGCTGGAACAAAGAGAAAAGGCAAAGGCTATTTCAGGGCCAGCAGGATTTTATGGTCTTTTAATGCTCATAAATCTGGAGAAGCTGGTGACTATGCTGGCAAAACCAAGCAACAGCATACTTTTGGGCTTTGGAAGAGGGTTAATGAGGACATTAGAGTGATCAATTAGCATCATCAGTCCCACAAGCTTGACAACACAACTTTAAATTAGTCTGAGAAGCAGTGTTGAAGTGTTCGCATCTACCAATTGCCATTTATAAATATGGAAGTAGACAGTAAGAATGGGTTATTGTGGAGGTTCATGACACCATAAATGTTTCAGAACCCAAACAATTAAAGCAACTATATGTGGTATAGTGTGCATAAAGAGACTGTGGTTTTGAAATCTGGTAGACTGCATCCAAACACAAACTTTTTCCTTAGGGAAAACTTTGGGTTCAGAAAATTGTGATGTCGAATCTGTACCAAGTTATATTAAGCTTTATGGCAGTTAAATGAACAGTTATTTACCAAAGTGTACTACATTTCAGTTTTCATCTAAGTGATGAAACCACAGAATACTTAAATAAACTGACACTTTTTTCAGCAGCCCATACAAGTTTTTCAACATTGTATACTCCAAAATAAGCAAGAAAAACAGCACCTGTATATCTGTTTTTCAATTTATTGTAAAGTCGATATTTTGTATGAAATGGATTAAACCGTTCTTTTATTATTAATAAAATATAGTTATATTTTTAATAATTACAAAATATATACACAGTTCTTTTAAACATAGCATATAAGTTTAGAGCTGTTATACTCCAGAAATGAAATTATTATTACAAAACCTTGGGACCTCGAAGAGACAAACTTGTGAAAAATGCAACAAACAGTAGCCCACAATAAATAACATTAAATCTGAAACATTTACACGAGCACGTGGAATAGTGTAAAATAATATTATGGAAATGTGAGATGGTTCCTTCGTGTGTTCATTGCTTTCATTAATTCCTGCTTCAGTTCTCCGTAACATCCTCGGTAGAATTTCCTTTCATCTCTTCAGTAGAAATACTGTCCACTATGGATGAGAGACGTCGAAGGCTGCTTGATGCCGACGACTCCACTGCTGTTTCTGCAACAAGTTAAAAAAATCTAGGTAAGGTATCCATTTATTTAAAAATAAAGAAAGAAAAAAAGGGAAAAAAAGCTCTCTGCATTAGGATACTTTCCCTTAGTGAACTGGAATTTCTGCATTTACTAACCTTCTCTTTGGTTCGTCATTGGCGCTCTGGAATGGTCAGCATTACCCTGCCAGTTTTGACAGGGCTTTTTCCAGTTGGTGGACACCTGAATACACAATACATATTTAATATTTGTTATATTCTTACTTGTTTACGTAAGCATAATATTAAAACGATTCCTTTTATTTCTATGAGACTGATCCAAATTAAGCCAAAATTGATAACTGAAAGCGCTTACATTGTGTTGTTTATTGTCATAATTATAAGGGTCATTATTGGATGTTTTGTCTTGTTCGTCCAGTGTATGCAATAAATCCTGCAATTTCTCAATGTAGTTTATGGCGCTGCGTAAAATCTCAACTTTGGGCAGCCGCTGATTAGGATTTGGGACCGTTTTTTTCTTCAGTGCGTCAAATGCTTCGTTGATCTTTTTAAGCCTTCTTCTTTCCCGTAACGTGGCAGCTTTACGTCTGTCAGTCGGAGCAGACTTTCTTTTGCAGATTTTGCAAGCCCATATGAGACACTGTCCCTCACAATGTGGTTGAAGCCCTGGAGGTGCAAGAACGTGTTCCTCTCCGCTGCTGTCACCTCCAGTCTCAGACGGAACGTGGTCTTGCCCCGGTGACAAAGGGCTGTCATTCTCCTGATACAATGGGGATACTCCTACCATATCCAAGTGCTGCAAGGTTCCATGGTCTCCATCAATATAGCGTATGTCGTTGAAAAAGTAAGAGCTGGTCTCAAAAAGGTCCATCATATTGTTGTACCTTTGGACCCCCTTATGTTTTGACAGAGACACTTTTTGTGGTTGGCATTTAAATAGCTGGGTGACACAAGTCACAGGGCTTAAATATAGAACGTGAAACACTATCCATTGCTTAGCTGTCGCCGTGCATCAAACTTTTTTTCTTTCTTTTTTCAGTAAGTCTTTACTACAAACGGAGTTTGTGTACAAAATATATACACATTGTCACTTCCCGAAAGCTGAAGCTTTACTTTAAACTTATACGACGGGTGTTTTAAATATCTGTTTCATGGTCAAACGGCAACATAATGTACCACTGGCATCTCTAAAGCTCTCAGTGTGCGTGAGGGCTGACTAAGGCCTAACCCTTATGGACGAAACTGTATTGTGTTATATTTATAAGTAAAACCAGCCCTTGTAAAACCATCTTAAATTCAGGTTTAAGATAAGGGTCCAATGTTTCTGCGATAGTATAGTCCAATGACACTTTATCAGAGAGTGTATTACCTTCCTTTACCCATGCTATTCAGCACGAACAACCTTTTCGGATCACAAATTACATTCAAAATCTAATCTTACTATGAACTGATGGAGCAATTTATTGTTTTCTTAAAGTTAAACTTTGCATCATTAAAATTGGTGGACAATGTTAACTTGGCATGGTCTTTCATAAATAGACTGGAATGTACTCATGTGAATGCTTCTGAAAAACTCACGCATGTGTAGTATAAATAGGCAGACTACCAGGCTCATTCATCTCAAATCAGTAAAACACACGAAAGCCTTCTCCAAGCTGCCATGCGGCTTCCACCTTTTTAAATGGGATGTTTTTTTCTGATGAGTGTAGCAGTCAAAGGCTCCTATATCATGCTGGACATTTTGCAAGACATTATGCAAGTGGCCTGTCTGTCATACTCATTCAAAATACATGTAGAAAACAATATGACGTTGAATTAAAAGAAGATGATAAAAAAAAAAATTGAAGATTTTTAAAGGATGACAACCACTGTTGATTGGTTTTGGGGCTGTTTATAAGAGTTTTTTGGGGTTTTTTTATTCGAGGGCATATTTCTGAGTATTTAGTGTAGGGACTGTATTAATAGCATGATTGTAGACAAGAAATTGAGTCTCAGAAAAGGGATACATCAAAATTTCTAATTTTTTATATTTGAGCACTCCAGCTAAATTATAGGATTGCAAGTTGGTTCTCAGTAATTAGTAATTTATTTGCCACTATAATAAATATGATCCATGGCTGGTTGTTATTACATAAGTTTGAATGAAAAATAAGCAGGCTTTAATTTAACAATAACTGCTGTTTAATTACAATGTCTCAACCATTATTGGAAAAGAACTTAATCACTCAAATGATTTGTAGATGATTAAAAGATGAAAAACTCTTTTGATTTGTGTTTAAATGTTAAAATGCTTGATTTGATTGTTCCACTTGTTTACTGTGACTTGATGAGCGTGTTGACATAGATCCGGATCAGGCTGTTCATGTTGGTTGAGCAACATGAAGGGTTAAATCTCACAGATGCCAATGCCTTTGACCCGTCTCATGTTACCATGTTGTGGAAGGTTATGACCTATAGGCTGTTTTCTTGGTAAGTGTAGAGAGCTTTGGCTTTCACAGAGCCTGTGTCCGTGGATGAGACACATTTCAAATAGTTGCGTTAATGCTTTCAAATACTTTAAAAGTCAACTGTGTTTTGCACACCTCTTGTTTTACCACTGCTGTGTTAACGCATTCAGGTAATTTTCTGTATCTGTATATCTAATTACATAGAGTTCTCTTTAACATTGGTTTCATGTTGAGGGCACTATTTCATGCATCTTGTAAAGATCTCCTCCTGCCTGTCAAGACACAATATTCCTATCAGAAAATAAGGCTTAACAGACCATGCCTAATCTGTGAGTTTTATTGTCAAATCCCAAACACACCTGGAGCTGGCATCTGTCTATCCACAACTCTGAGACTGCCTTTCAGTCCATATTCCATAAGAACAGAAGCCCAGTGTTTTATTTGTGCCACTGGGACTAGCTAACAAAAGCCTGTCTTCAGGATCAGTAGTCTGTTTTATTACAGAGCATTTTTAAAGGTATAGTTTGGTTCTGGAGGCTGGATAAAAACAGCACAGATTCTGAACATACCCAGTTATATGTAATGTCTGATGTGTGGCAAACTTACATGGTATATTGTAACTGGAAAAAACTCATTAAACAGCACCTCAGCAAATATCCTTATTGAAGTATACTAAGGAGACATTCCCTTTGTTTGTTGGGGGATAACTTATGGTCACAGCAACTGATCTATTTGGTCTTTTTTCTTTTCCTGTTCGTAGAGACTGAGGGCAGAGGTTTGGTTCTTTACTCATGGTTGATAGTCACATAGAACAACCCCAATACTAATAATAGTGAGTATGAGACATAAAAGGTGAAAATATTGCTTCCCACCCCTTCTTTCATGCACACCAATTATTTATTATTCATAGCAACTGCAAGCACTCAGCAAGCTTCTCTGTAAAGTATAGTCTATTGATTTGTTGTCGCTCAATTCATTCATTTAAACTCCAGTGAAATGTATCTTTTTAAGTGAAGGCTTAAACATGTTTTGATGACTGATCAGACGCTCTAGGCTAGTTTATGTGTTTGGTTTTGATCGGAGCCCAACTGGGTTTGAAAATCATGACTAAAATCATGGTTAATGTTAGGCACAGGAAACATTTTTCACATGTGATTGCACTTGATGAGTGAAGATTTACATCATAAAGTTTGGCAAATGTGAGAGACTTGTGTCCCCCCCATCCTCAGTGTGTCATGCCTCTGAAGATCCATCATCTGTTGTGTCAAGGGGGTGACACTTCAGCTGTCAGGGAGAATCACGGAATATCCTGCCAAGAAACATAAAGTGTAAGGATCTGTTACCATGGAGAAAAGACGTAATTATAACTGTGGTTGCTGTAAATCCACCGAGAATTCCAGCCACATATTGGCAATGGGACCGGGTACGTCACTGATCTTTCTGTAGAACTGCATCTACATCACAACTCAAAATAAAAAGAAAATGAAATGTAAATGTAAGTTTATTCTGAGCAACACTTTAATATAAAAAGTATAATCACTGTTAATGTCAATACTACATTTAAGTGAAATTTGAATTCATTTTTGCATTGAAAACGCATTGTGATGTGAGTTTGTGATGTCCATACTGTAAAATATCTCACAAAAGAAGTGTTCATCCAAAATTTTAAAGTTTCTGTTATTTGTTCGTTTTCAATTAGACTTGTCATTCTATTTTCAGTGTGACAAATTTAAAACTTGTTACTAGGCCAATCCCCTTATCCTTTCTTCATGTTACGTAACATCGCTTATAAGCACCAGTATTACTGTCCTTCTGTCAGAGACTGCATTACATGGGTTTAAAAATAAACATGACAATGTCAACAGAGAGGACTGCGTGTGCATTCCAGCTAATGTGGAAATTTACAAGGAATCTACCCAGTGGTCCACTGTAGACTGAGGCTGGACTTCCATTCTGAACTGGCTCAGAGTGTGATCTCTCTAAAGCGCTATCGCTCTCTTTCTCTCTCATAGCTATATTAGCAAATATATTTGTGTAGAGCTAGCTTTGAACCAGAAGCAGACAGAATTCTCAGAGTGTCGGTGCTGACAACAGGGCCATAAACAGAGTTGAAAATGAACATGAACTCTGCACTCTGCACTGCTATTCTCCTACATCTCTACGCCCACATCCCATAGGTCAACCCCTTGTCTCAGCTAGGCTGCAGCACTGTTGACCTGTACCACGGAAATTTGATTCAGCATGAAACAACACATCGTACATTATCAAACCTGACACCTGGGTTTCCACTCGTTCAATAGGAGGTTAATTAGCCACTTCACGGCTGATGATGACAGAGTTTCACCTGTGTTGTGAACTTTTGACCTCTATGGGTCAGTGGACTAGCAGTCTTATTACTTAAGAGCTGCTGATGCCTTTTCCTGGGATGTGTTGACGAGGGGTTTATTCACCACATACACAGTAAAATAATGTTCAAGACAACAGTATGACACCTCTGTTTAAAGACAATTAAAGAGAACATATCAAGCCATAAATCAGTGTTGAACAGGTAAAATATTCCAACAGATCTCAGTGTTCCTCATTCAGTAGTGGCATATAGTAACAGTCTTCCACATTATAAGAATGTGGACAAAACCTTTGTCTTTCCAGAGGCCCAGTGTGGAGAGGACATATCCTGATATAATGTTTCTGCTGTGGGTGTCAGAGGGTACCCATAGCTCAAGTGAGACCCTTCACCCCAACCACTATTGCACATTAGACTGAGCCTAAACAAACACATTGTCCCATACCCTCCCCAAACCAGCCGAAACCCACTGTTGTTGGCAGCCATTCTGGCTCCATCCCTCTGTGTGATAGCATCTTCTCCCCTCTATACTAAGCTCCAGTGACTCAAGTCTTCTCCATCAGCCCAGTTCAAGTACACAGAGAGAAGCTCCAGGGAGACGCAAGGAAGAGTTTGCTAATATAAAGCAAACATACGCGATCTCTCTCTGTCATCGTTGCTGCTCCGAGAGCCACAGGTCAGATTGGAGGCTTCAGTTTCAAAGTTAAGAGGGGGAATAATGATGCCATCTGCATTTTCTTGAGCGGAGGGAACTGGGTTCAAAGACAGAGCGGCTGAAATGCGTCAATTAGCACTTGAGTGAGCGGGCTGGTGCAGTGGCCAGCTAACTTACAATGACCTCACTTCAGATTAGGAGACGTTATGAAAGCCTATGAAGCACGCTGGCTAGATGAGGCTCGTGTTCCTACAGCTGTGATGGATTGGCGGTTGCTGACTGCTTGTTTCCTGGCACTCGGACATTTGGGGAGCTTCACATGCACTGTTCCAAAACCCACTATTAGCAAGTGATAAAAAGTGCTCATTGTCCAACCCACATATCTGCTTCCATTACAGACATCTCTGCTCACAGCTGCATGTGATGAATACAACAAAATTCATGGACAATACTTTAAGCTGTCATGTGTAATTTTATCTGTAGGCTTTGCTGTTTTGCTGTTGTAATACAGTCCCACACAATGATCCCGCTGCAGTTCTTGCTCAGTTTCAAAGCCAACACAGGTTGACTGTATTCAGTTTAACAACAGCTGGTATCACATCCATAGTAGAGGTACCACAAATGTAGTGTCACTTGGATCTATTGTATCCCTCTTGATGGGTTGTGCCCTCATTAAATGAAATGACTCACCGATGGCATTCTCGCTGAGCCTATCTTAGACAAGAGATTGCTTTTACATAAAATATTCACCCTCAGTCTAAATCCCTTCTAGGCCTCTGGTAGAGCAGAGTTCAGGTGTGTAGTACCATTTTAGATATTTGCCAGTGGTGTATGTTGTTTAACTGTAATAACTATGACTTTCAGTGTTTCCAGTACACATACAGGGAGCTAAAAACAAACAAACTACAATCTGAATACAAGCAGTCATCCAGCTGTGTAATGCAATTTTCTGCTTGTGGCTCTGCTTTGATGTAAAGGCTTGTAAATGATACAGTGAGACATGGCAATAATTAACATTAAACCACCTTAGGGAATTTATGATGTAACCACTGATAAGGCACAATATATTCAATTACTGGTAAGTGTGTGATGGTTGTCATAGCAATGAAGCAAGATATGCTGCTCCTGGTGTCCCATTGTTAGCTTTGTTGAAATACCATAACATGCCAAATTTAGTCTTTGTTATAACAAAGATTTCCTCAATTCAGGCGTGGAAGAAAAACAATATCAAGTATTATAGGATGTGTTGACAGCTTCCAAGAGAAACTACTTGGATATTGGCAAATGAAAGCATTATGAAATGAGAGGAAAGAGACTCTGTTGTCGTTCAGAGGATAATGTAATGCAATCACCATAGAACCCCTGGTGGTAAAGCACATAGTCAATTTTTCACATCATCAATGCAGTGAGGAGAACCCTTGAACACAAAACCTTCATTTATACTTTCATCTACAAAGTAAATGTCATCAGGATTACTTATGTCAAACAGAAACCATGGTATTTGGCTTTTAAAAGATCATTTTTTGCTCGACTGAAAACTTTTCTAAAATTGGACAGATTTTGGTTCAAGTATTACTATTCTTTAATTAAGTCATGCAGAAAACAATGAGGTCTACTTAACAGTGACAGTATACACACATTTTGACTGAATACTAAATTATCATGGACATTTCTTGGACATAGCTAATGAGTTTACTTGATCCTGATGTGTGGGCCTGTAATGGAGAGTGTCTTGGAGTATTCTTTACATGTGTAAAATATTTTCCACAACTACAAGCAAGAGCCAATTTAAATTTACTTTTAAATGATGGAACTGGTAACTGAGTATTGTTGAGGGAGAGCTCTGTTTCAGCATATGTGAAGTATGTATGTATGTTTTATCGCTGAAGACAACTGCTACCCACATTCAAGGCATACCTCTTGGAGGGTAGTGTTGTTAGTGGCTCTCAAGTCTTACATGTGCAGCTAGAGAGATTTCTTGTAAACAGGTTTGAAAACAAACGTGATGAGGACGAGAGGGATCAGCTGTCTCCACACTCCACTCCACAATCACACACCACATCACACACCACACACTAGATTATGCCATCAAATTTACATTCCACTCCTGGTGGTCAAGCCCACCTGCTCAGACACAGTAAAAATGATTGTATTTCAGCCGAGGATGTTAATGGGTATCAAGTGCCTTTAGATACATTAATTTAAAGGTAGAATGAACAGTAAAATGATCAATATGGACAATTTAGTGTGATGTCTAGTTTGGTTTCACTCTCTCCTTAGAAAACCCAGTACCCAGAAGTGAATTCTCAATTGGTTAAGACTAGAGTAATTATTAACCAAGAAACTCCTCATAACAGGACTATCACCACCTCAAAACAATAGAGCAAATCTGGGCTGCAATGGCACGTGCACAGATAGAGAATGGTGGGTATACTGTACCGAGGCAACGATTGTACATACACTATATTGTTCACACGCAGGGTCCCATGGTGCTGACTGAGGGAGATGGCTGTCTTTAATGACTTAATATCTTAATCCCAGTGAAGTCTCTCTCCTCTTGGCCTGAGGTCTCTGTGTTCTGTGAATAGAGCCCAATTCTGACCTCACTGTTTGGGTTTGCTATGCCTGCTGGGGCAGAAGTGCCTGGAGTGGGGCCCTGGTGCTCAGTATGCTGAAATACTAACGTGCACACCATGGTCCAGAGGGACAGGGGGTCCGGCTCCTGTTACCGGGATGTTAGTCACGCTTGGCTGATTTATGTGTGGAACGGTAGCAAGGCCCCGGATTTGAAGTGCACAACACACCCCACCACTATCACCTCGCTGGCCTTCACTGCTCATGCTGCCTGGATCTTAACATTACAAACATAGACAGAAATGATTTCCAAAACTGCTGGAGCTGAGATAACACTGCCAAGCCCTAACAGTACTCTGTAACAGTTAGGATGATTAATGAGTGAAATGTTATGTACCTTTATTAGTGCGATTTAATTGGGGAATCTGAATTTGTTACCACCATAGCCTGATCTCTCATGCCTACTCCATATAGAAGGTAAAAGCTTCAGCAGTGTGCTGAGTCCAACACACATTTGTATATAAGATTTAAAATTTCATACTTCTTGGTTCTGCCAGTACTGTGTAATCCTTAAATAATCTCTGTGTCATTGGTGCTTGACACATCCTCTGATATGTAGCGTCTTACCCTATCTCGCCTCAAAAAGTAATTTGCAAGCAAACTCAAATACAGACCCTAAATAATTTTTTTGTCATAATCAGTTTAAACAAGCATTTACATATTGCTTCATACATCGTCTAATGTCTCGTCAGTCAATTGCTATCCATGAAATAAATGTGACAATATTAGGATGATATATGATATACTGGTTTACATCTCATTACCATGCTCCTCTTTACCTCAGAGTCACTCTCCATTAATTAAGCATTTCTTAATCTTAATGAGATATGAAATTATTGCTCTAAAGATTTCATGGCCAAAATGATTAAGATTTTTACATATCTGATGTTCCTCATTCTTTTTAAAAGATATTTCAATTCTTGTGGACATTTTGCCACACCAATAACAGAGACTTTGCCTCCATACTCCTCATTTCCACATCAGACCACACAAAGAGTAGCAGAGGTTTTTTTTCAAACTCAGGGTGGTTTTAGATGGCATTTGGATGGCTGCTGGTTAATTTGTTGTTTCACACTGTTTAATGGTGACGGGGTAGGCAGCGGTGTGGATGGGACAACCCACCTCCTTGGCTTGTTGCTGACCCTCTGCACTTGGGGCACAAGGACAGGTGGAGGGGCAGCCAACCACACACATAGCCCTGTGTCGTCTGAGCCCCGGCAAAAACACACCTCACAGCATGGACAACAGAATCAAACAATGACTAAACATGGCTCATACAGACACACTTATAATTCTCTAATAATACACCATACTTTGAATATTTGTGTTGTAAATGGCTGTAAAGGCTCTGACTCTCTGGTTTGAAAATTTAGGTTGAAACGAAAGTGCTACATTGCCATACGTTTGTATACTTTTGGGTAACAAACATTTGCAAGACTACAGACTTGACAAATACTAAACAGACAAACTCTCAACACATTCATCTTTAAATGTATGTCACTCACAAACACCTAACAAAAACAATGCAGGACTCAGAATGTTTCATCTCCATGCCACCCACAGTTTATGACCGCAGGGTGCTGAAACCTTAGCACACACCCCTTCCATTTGCAGCCTCACAGCACTCACTGTGCCCATCCAGCAAACTGGGAGAAATCCCTAGGTCTGATAGGCCTCTTCATTTTGATAACAGAAACTGGGCAATACTATACTGTGGACATTTGAGATACCACAACACAGTGTCATTGCCTCCCTAGACAATGCTAAAGACAGCTGTAAAAGTCCACTGGGCTTGAGTTTCTGAAAGCAGACAGAGGGTTTTTGAATCCCAGGTCAGCACTCATTTTTGCCCGGTGAGCAGTCCATTGTAAAGTTAGGACAAGGAGGTTTTATGTGGTTTTAATCAAAACTTTCACGGTCCTCACATGAAATAATAAGAGGTCATGAAGTGAGGATGAGCTACAGGGAGTACTGGGGACGTTCCCTGCCCTCCGCTTGGATCCAGCGATGCCTGTGAGAGTTTGTGTATCATCATTGTCTGGAACACAGGGCCCCCACATTTCACAACACATCCACACATTCTCACTCTCAAAAAATGCCAGAGCTTGCCAGGATAGATGAGAGCTGGCACTCTGAGTTGTCAACCTTTTCAAAATTCAGAACCAGAACTTCAGACAGACTATCCCCCCCCCCCCTCCCCTTCCAAAAAAAGTGAGGCTGCCAATGTAACAAATATGACATGATGTACTCTGCGTCAAAACATTAGACTTTTAAATGGGTGATATCTACAAGAATGCATAAATTTTGCAGGGACCACTCACAGTTCATATATCATGCCTGAATGAAGATGATGAAATGACTGTGGTGACTGCTGTGGCTGAACAGAATCCCCAAGCACTATTCACACTATGAGGTCCTCACAAGCCTGTATTCAATAACAGCCTCCTGATGGGAGCAGGGTCACTGGGCTTTGGTGTTAACCTGAGGGTAAGAAGTACTTGGGAGCTGGGTGAAAAAAACTGATCGAAATACCACACTGAGAAGATAATCAGGCTTCTTCTTTTTCCATGTAAGTCATCCAACAGACTTCTGGTTAGTTTGGGTTATTCAACCATGAGTAATAAGAATGTAATCATTGTGTCATTCCTCTTTGATTCTGTATGCATCAGCACGCTAGTCTAGAAGGATGCCTCTGCTAAACAGCTGAACTCCTATTCTAACCATAGACATTGATTTCCCGAGTCACCTTGGGATAGATTTGGAGGAGGAGAATGCGGGGGGCCACATAGGGTAGGTTTCAAAGGGGAGCATGGAAACCTGTGTAAACAAACAGAGGTCATACTGGGTTCAGGCCCGAGAACCTGCGGCCTTCTCCCAGGGGTAGACCTCTCCTCACCCTCAGTGCTGGCTCTGCCACAGCTATCAAATGGCCTGGGTAAAGCACACAGGGTCAAATCCATAACTAAAGTTTCACCTCTATTGGGCAACATACTCAATGCGAGGTTAGCTCAAAGACATCTAATCTAAACGCACCAGTGCAAATGATCAGATGTATTGCTATATAGCTTTTTACATGTCTCTTACATACAGTTCCAGAGAGGAGAAATTGTTAATGAGCTCTATAATCCAATAGATGACGACCTACAGCTGGGATATATTTGATATGAACATATTACCTGAAGATGGGGGGGAGGGGGGTGATTTGCCTGGAGTGTCTGCTCAGTAGTACCCCAGAATGAACGTTTCCACTGAGGTTTCAATTACATGACAAATGACAAAACACACGGATAACCTTACCACCCAGAGACTGCAGAGAGGGAGAGCGAAGGGAAAAGAATGCTAGCATGGTCAAGTTAATCTCACTGTATAAAAGTGACAAGCTGCAATTTAAAGGACAGGACACATGCCTGACATTTGGAGGGGAGTGTATCCTTAACGGCTGTACAGTCCTCTACATTGCATTCCAGCTCAAAGAAACTCCATAACTGCTTGCCTGTCACTCTGTTTTGTTGATCTTTCATTGAGGGCATGATTCATGCCCTGTAACCAATGGAGGAAAAGTTAGCCCTAAGACAGCAAAGCCTACATTTTTCTCAGCAGATTAACTCACCCTGATTTATAGGGATTTACCTCAGCAAAGAAAACAGCTGGCACAGTGACAAATACCAGAGTTGGCAAGGCATAAATTCAGTTTGAGAAATCCAGCTCATTTGTTAAAACTGATGCAGTGCAGGGGTTATTCAAAGCATAATGTAGACTCATCTGACCACTACCATACACCACAAACACACAAACACACACACACACACACACAAAATCATAAATTTACTTATCCTTCCTCATTATATTATTCAGGGTTTTTTTTTAATAGAGTGTGTGTGTGTGTGTGTGTGTGTATGTGTGTGAATATTATGTATGAATATTCATAGCTGGGGAATAAACATATCGTACCATAATTGCAGTCTGCGTGTTGTGATCATCGTGCTACAATTAGGGTATTCAGGCATAAAAATACCATATTGTGGATAATGCAATATTGCAAAAAAAAAAAACCCCACAGTGAAGATTAAAACGATAATATAGAAACATTTAGCATGCTGTTATAGGAGCATCTGTGAGCTGTCTTTAGCTCTATTTGTCAGCTAATGTGAAGTCTCAGGATTCCTTGACATAAATCTCACACTGGTAATTAGGTAGCTCTGACTATAAGAGATTCACCCAGGGTTCTGAGGAGACAAAGTTTCAAAACTGCTTCATTTTTAGTCATTCTGCCCTTGATATATTTTTGGCAGCCATGCAGGCTAGCTGGCCTTTTCCAGTATTTTTGATTTAGCTGAAATGTATCATTGAAGATAACATTAACAACATAGAAAAAGTAAAACATAACATTCCATATTTATCAAAATAAATATGACTACAAAAGAACTAGGAAGCAGAACCTCCTTATTTGTAATGCATGGGCCAGAGTGTGGATATTGATAGGATGCTGACAAGAATGTCTGACTAAAATACACTTCCACTTGAGAGTACATGTTGGTCTTAGTAACAGTGAGAGCATGCACTGTGGTTTCAAGCTGCAAGACAACTAAATGTTACTGCCTAATGAAGGTCTTGTGAAGGTCAGGGACACTCAAGGTTTTAAGGCAGTAAATTAAAACTGGATAACTGCACAAAAAGCAGCACTGGGTAGTTCGAGTACAGCAGTTTCTGTTTCATTGCTTTAGGAAAAATCTTATGCTGCTCATCACAAGCATCTGAATTGCTCCTATAACATTAGTCTGTCTTCTGGTTAGGGCCCTGCAGTCACCGTGTCAGAGGGCGTCTAGTTTTGTTGACTCCGGCAGCCTTTTAGTTTCTGGTGTCTCTAAACTAGATGTGGCCCTATTCCTACATAATATTCACACAAGAGTTTGCTCACCAGGCCCGGTAGAATTGGACCCAGCTGGAGCTCTGTCAGGTGAGATGGTGGGCTTTGTGTGTAATAATATTACACGGCTCCTGTCCGACAGATGTGCTCCCCTACTTGCCTTCTGCTGTCTCTCGCAACAGTTCCTCTACACCTTCCACCGACCGACAGGGACCTGTTCTGCTGTAGGGTGGACTTAGCTGACTCATATGTTAGTATGAGAGGGTCATGACCCAATCACATGAAGTGCTTCCTGTTGCTGTAAAAAAGGGCTTGTGGGACCTGCTGTGATCAGAGCAGCCTGGATGGGGAGCATATCCGGTCTTGGAAGGCTTGTTGATGTTGAAACGAATACATCAGTGGAACAGTAGCAGCACTGTGAGAAAGGCCGAGGCAGGAAAAGAATGTTTTATGACATTGGGGACCAGAGAGAGATTTGCAGAGAGCTGCAGGTGATGGGGCAAAACTAATTTGCTATTGAACATCATAACTGATAAACTTAAAAAAAAGAGGAGGGATAAATTAATACGTTGCTAACCTACATAATTAAGAAAGAAAGCAGAAGAAATTAAGTTAACTGTCACAGCCAGCAGTAAAGTATTCTGAAATTTATAACCATCTATTCTTCAAAAAAGTTTACATTTAACTTTCGTATAAAAAGTAGCTCAGATAAAACAGCATTCAACAATATGAACACACTCTAAAAAAGTGACCTGATTGTGTCTCCTTCGAAAAAAGGTGAGCACACCTTAAAAATGGGCAGGAATTTTGTGCTTTCCGTGAACAACTCCACTGACCTTCTTGTGGCCCACTGACAACTGTCATGTGCTGATTTAGGATTATTTTTAAATCAGGAGCTGTCGGGTGATGGGCAGAGGATGGGGTATCAACAGGCCCCTGAGGTCTTATAAATCTGAGCAGTTTACTGGAGGAGAGTGGCCCCACTCTCATTCTCCTGCCTCGCCGTAATCCCAGCACTTCCTCTTCCCTGCTCCGTTCCCCGGCCCAGTGCCTAATGCATTTTCTGTAACTAACAGCCGTTGTTTCCCGATTGTCACGCTCCCATCCCTTTCTTGAGGAATGCGTGTGTGTGTGTGTGTGTGTGTGCGTGTGAGTGTGTGTGTTTCTTTTTCCCTCTTCCTTACCGCATCTTTCTTCATATAGTTCTCTTTTTCTCTGTGTGTGAAGAGAGATGGGGGAGGTTCGCTCCTGCATGTTCCCCTGGCCTCAGAAACCTTGGACATGGCCAGGCTGTAGCTCTTAAAAGGGCCTGGGGAGAAGCTGAAGACTGGCAGTGGATCTGGATAAGCCATTATTTTTCACACCCCAGAGAACCTCCATGCCCTCCAGCCCCCTTCCTCTGGTACACTCTCCAGTCCTCCTCTGCGCCTCAGCAGCGCCACTGTCTATAAAGAGGGTTTGTAAGCAATGAGCTTGGTGAACGATGAGCGCACAGATATAGTCTTCTCATACTGGCCGCATCTGATATCTTTCAACAGCTCCTTTAATTACCAATGCTTCATATCAGGCCCAGTCTTGAAAATGTATGAATAGCCTGCTACACAGTCTAATACTCACCAATCATTCCTGTCTTTCATATTGACACAATGGCAGCTCTCAATTTCCCCTTACATTAAATCAATGCTATCTTCAAGGCAATACTGAACAGGTGAAAAAATGAGAAACATCTGGCATGATAAGACAAACCCTCCTGTGGCTGCCAGTGTGGTGTGTGTATTTCTGTGAAGTGTGATTGGTGTGTGTTATGTCTGGGGCTCATGTGGGCAACCTGTCTGACCCCCAAAAGAAGGGAGGGGTGGTGACAATAAGTCCTGGCCTCAATCTCCTATCTGAGAGAAGGGGGATTCTAGGGTGCCCTCTGACCCATCCAGTAGGATCATGTGTCAATAGCTAGCCCTTCAGAGAGGACTCCATGACTCATGGAAACCCACCTAGTCTGGCTCTTAGACGCCAAGGCCATGTTCAGCAACTCAGTGTCCCAAACTTTGACCCCAGTTTGGGAACCGAGGGCAGCAGAGAAAAACATATTTGAGAGAGAGAGAGAGAGAGAGAGAGGGAGGGAGAGAGAGAGAGAGAGAGGGAGGGAGGGAGAGAGAGGGGGAGAGAGAGAGAGAGAGAGAGAGAGAGAGAGAGAGAGAGAGAGGGAGGGAGGGAGGGAGGGAGGGAGAGAGAGGGGGAGAGAGATATGGCAGAAGAATAATCATTTAATAATCTACAAGGACTGTTTATTAAGGACCATAGCCCAGCAGTGCTTGCTCACTGGGACTAATCCCATTTTAGTTCAAGTCTGGGGTAAATACATGGAGAATGAGTCAACTCTGGCAACTAGCAGTGTGACTAATACACACTGGGTCAACAACTCATAGAGACTCTCATTGGTTTCTGACGAAAAGGATCCCAGTAGTTGATGTGGGGAAGACATACGTTGCGAGCGGAACAAACCAGTCAGGATGAATCAATCATTGCTACAGTGTTCCTCATTGTTCCACACTAAGCATTTAAAGAAAGAGAAGAGTGAGTAGAGACAAAAACAAAAATCATGCCAGTGAATTGGCTTCCAATGTGCCCAAACTGAACAGAAAGATTTTAGCTGAAGGCAACTGGAAGGTGTGACTCTGCAATCTGAAAAGGCCTTTAGCACCTCTTAGCTACAATGACCAAACCAGATTCCAGCACAACACATCTGAGTGATCAAGAGATCAGTAGTTTTTAAAGCTGTGTGTGATGAGTTATCCTAATGACTTGACAAAAACAACTGTTGATTATTCACCTGCAATATTATTATTATTCTCATTCTTATTATTCTTCTCATTCTTCTTCTTCTTCATCTATTGATTATTATTATTATTATTATTATTGTTGTTGTTGTTGTTGTTGTTGTTGTTTTTGTTGTTATTGAAATCATCATCACTGTCGTCACCGTCGTTGTTGTTGTTGTTGTTGTTGTTGGTGGTGGTGGTGCTAGTGTTGAGTTTTATTTGTTCTTGAATCATTTTTCTTAGTTCTTTCTCAGCACCACTCTGCATGCACAGATTCCATTTATTATTGGGAATACTTTAGTACTTATATTTGTAAGTATTTGCTAATGAAAGCAAGCAATGAACTGATATTTTAACAGAAGAGATCAACAAAGGCTAAACTCATTCTTCTATTCACATTCAGCGTCAGTGTTTCAGACCTTTCTTACCACTTACCTGCAATGGAGAACATGCTTTTAAAGAAAGGTCCATAAACATTTTTTGACTGGTCAAGAATCTTTTGCTTAGCATAGGCTTTAAATAAACATCTCAGATCCCTATTTCAGAATACCGAGGGATCTTTTAGCAGGACCACTTAATATAAGACTTCAATCATCATATTCACACTTTAATTTGACAAACCTCTCATAATGAAACTGCAGCTGGGCCATCTGTTCATCCAGCTAATGGATGGTGCTGGCTAAAATACCTACTTTTTGGTGTCGGGGGCAGTATAGAGAGTGGCAGTAAGGCTCATTAACACTCAGTAGCACAAACAATGGCGTGTCGCTTCACCAAGCTCCATTTCCTCCTCAACACACCAAGCATCTGTCCATGCGTGCTACTGTCCTCCCATGCCCTGCCCTCACATCCCCCAGTCAACTGTACTGAACACACATCACACATACACACCTCTCTTATGACACCCTCTGCCAATTGTTCTCACAAACAAAACACTTACACACACACAAACACACACACACAAACAGGGCAAAAATAGGTATGATGGAGGGGGATGATGGAGGGGGAGGGGTGTGATGGAGGGGGTGGGCGTGAATTGCTAATGACAGATCTCTCCTTTCAAAGAGAACTTGCTGATAGAGAAAGTGTGTAAGATGTGACTAAGGATGTAATGGGGTAAGGGTGCTGAAGGAAGGGGAGGGGGACACAAGAATGACAAAATGCATCCTGACCTGGCACCTCCGTTGTTTGTGAAATTAGAGGCAGCAGAACAGCCTGAGGTGCTACTTGAGGAAAGAAACATGTAAAGTTGATGGGTATGTGTGTGTGTGTGAACATTTCTTCAAATGCACTCTAAGAAGTACATGTTAAGAAAATCGCTATATTATGATAAATGTCCCATACACCTATTTCACTGACAGTCACTTTTCTTTAGGAATTTTTTTCTTTACTTCTTTCTCACTGCACACACTGTATTATAGCCTATTGCATTGTTTTCTTTTCAGTGCACTTATACTTGGAATAGAGAAATATGGGTTACATACAGGAATATTTAGCATCTAAAGCTCACAGACTCTTGAAATCTGACAGGCAGAATCTGTGCAACAATTTTTCAAAAGAAGCCTGAGATACAGAGATACACCTGAGATACTTCTTAGTTTCAGAATTTCACATTTCTTTTAACAATGTAGCTTATGTATTTTCTCTACCTCTCTAATTATTATAAAATTATTTCAATTTACATCTAGCATATTACCCTTACATGATCTATCTATCTATCTATCTATCTATCTACTTTTTATTTGTTTGTTTTTAACCTGTTTGATGCACTAAATGAGAGCAGTTGATTTTTATTCGTGTTATACATGATTTTAATATTGCATTTGTAACATAAGCCAGGTGCTATAGGGATGAAATGTACTATTAAACATAGAACTACATCACTGTTCAATAAAATGTAAACAAAGTAACTTCTATACATGGCTGGAAAGTGGCTCTTTTATATGTTGTTGTGCCCTTAGCGTTACTCATACTGATACTGTCTACTTTATACTTGATGGAGATGAGAAAGAAACATGAGAAAGCAAAATGGAAAACAAAGCCATACTTGAAAAGAGGGGCATCCAAGAGGTTTACACGATGTGAAAATACACAGGTGACAAACACTCGCCCAGTCTTCTACCGCATGACTTACTCGGCATCCGTTAGCTCACAGCTTAAACTTCGCAACGAATAGCGCCCCCTGCTGACCAAAATGGCCTTCAACCTAAGCAAATTCTTCACCACTTCGTCCAGGTCAGGCTTTAAGACAGCTTCTGTTCAAAAGTACTGTTCTACTTTGTACTAACAACTCAGACTGTTAAATCAAGTTGACATCTAGAAGAGGATGTACCATGCAATATGTAGGCAATATTACTGCTGAACAAGATTTATGAATAAATTAAAATTTAATTACAAAAAATCCTACTTTAAATGCTGTGTAAAAACAGTGCACAAAATTGTTGTTTTCCATGCTATTTATGAATTCTTTTAACTTAATCATAAACTTAAAGTTATAATACCTGTAACTTATAACACTACATTTTTTTACTCCCCCATGATACAAGAAACTACAATTTTGAATAGTAGCACTAACCCTCCATATGTTTCCTCATTACTAATTTTTGTGAACTGAAAGTTGTTTAGACAGGTTTTAACTCGCCTCTTCCCTGTTATCCAGAAAAAAACACACAGAAAAGCATACCATTTTCACTGTAACTTCAGGGTAAGGCAAGTGTTTAAGGGAAAAGCACCATGAGGACCTTTCTGACAAGAGAATTGTGTTCTGTTCACATGGTTGTTGCTGATCACTCTAAATTCTACTTCCTGTTTGGGTCCTATATAAGGACCCTCACTGATTGTGAATGAACTTGACATGCTTCAGAAGTGACACAAAACCAAGTCTGAATGAGAGCTCAGTTCAACTCTGCAGGTGCTCACATGATGGTTCACTCTAACCTCCCCAATCCCATGAGAATCCCAGCCACACCAGATACATACACCACAGCTGGAGTATAACTTTTATATTTCAACTGCTCAAGTCAGCAGTGAGACATGCTAACACTGTTGCCCTCTTCATGATGGGCCTTTTCAGACAAGCTTTTAACTGTAGCATTAACCCTTACTAGCTTAATAATACAGCACATGTCACAGTCAAAGTTTAAAGAACACACCAAATGTGTTTTTCCCTCAAATTTATTGTAAGAAAATGTACAGAGAGATTTTAACGGTAAGACTTCTGGTAGCGGGCACGGGCTCCAGGTCCACCGAACTTCTTGGACTCGCAGCGGCGAGGATCGGCGACCAGCAGGGTCCTGTCATACTGGATCAGGATGTCCTTGATCTCCTTCTTGGAGGCCTCATCAACATCTGAAAACAGCATACAGGTCAATTTCAACAAATCTGACTCATGAATTCATGATAGAGGCTAGAGGATGAAAAATGGCAATACTTACACTTCTGATAGTAGGCAACCAGGGCTTTGGAGATAGCCTGACGGATAGCTACAATGTAAAAATACAACAGAATTACACAACCGCCAGACACAGCGGCCTTTTTCTTTCTTTTTTGGCAAGGTTGCAGTCTATCATTCCAAAGATCAGTTCAGACAAATGAGCAGGAATGCCAAAGAAATTATCACATCAGTTCTGACAAATGAGCACTCACCTAATCTTCCTAATATCTTAACTTTTGTCACTATAAACAAAATAGAACTTTGCAGATCTGCTCACACTGCAAGCCCTCCACATTTTTTTTAAATAAAACTCTACCTTGTACTTAAACATATAATTTACCCTTATTTTAAATGGGTACATCACATTTATGGGAAGCAGACATCGCAATCAAATATATATGATTTTGTATTTAAAACATAGCTGGAAACATTTCAAACCCTAGCTTGCATGTAATCTGATTAAATGTCACTTCCGATCATATTGATGATGTAACACTTAAGATTCCCCCAATAAACTCTAAGCCTCTTACATAAAAGTCTCAAGATGTCCCTCATTCTCACTAAACTTTTCTGTCATTTCTCCAAGATTTTCTGTTTCCTTACTCCCTGAAAGAGACTAGAAATAACAATCCTCCTCATCTCAGCCAAAGGGAGTTTTTACCAGACTCTAGGTGTTTCAGACCCTCCACAACATCTAGTGTGCAAAAGCACTATGCAAACAATACTGCATAAAAAAGACCCTCGCTAATGGATGCAACAGGGTACTGAGAAATATCAACCGCTCAAGTTCATCTTCGCCTCATTCAAATCAATACTACATTAAACCTACTGAAAGCATCAACTTGCTACTAATTCACCACTGCCATCTAAGTATTCATTTTGCTCCATTAGTCTCAGTGCACAATCAACTGAGAGGGATGAAATAACATGTGCCTCTAAGATGATGCTGGGATCAAGACTCAAGGTTCAGAGACAATGGTAGAGCACACAGCAGTACAACACAGTGTGAATATACAATACTTATTAATAGACAAAAAACCTACCATAGACCTGTGCAACATGTCCACCACCCTTCACGCGCACTCTGATGTCAACACCAGCGAAACGCTCCTTGCCCAGCAACAGCACAGGCTCCAGGAGCTGAGGACATCATAATTGTAGAAATTTATTATAAATATTAATATATTATTATAAATATCAGACTAGTTAACTAGTAGATTAACTAGTCCACAACAAGGAAAGCACAAGGACACCAATACAGCAGCAATAAATTCATAAATATAACATTCAGCTCAGAGCTACAAGGACAGTCTGCTCACCTTGTACTGAAGTGTGGCTGGCTCAATCGTTTCAAGGGGTCTGCCGTTAACCTTGATGAGCCCATTACCCCTCTTGCAGTGGGCAACGGCTGTGGCGGTTTTCTGCAATTACAGAAGTACAACTCCCGTAAGTAAACACGTGTGATGAGTGAACTCAACGTTTCACCACAACAGTCCGCTTCTTCCTCGGACAGTACATCTTAATCATACGTCATTACAGCCGTACATACATTTTCTCGCGTATATTGTAATTTAGAAAACGGCTACGTCGCAGTCCAATTACCCAAACGCCCTGATCAGCAGGTACCAACATGATACAACGTGATTCTACCACGCTGGATAAGCCAGCTAGTCCCACTTTGAATAAAACAGGGACTACTTTTCGTCTCCTGGACGACATAAGATCGAACCGGACAACTTTATTTAAGTCGCTAATGACCATTAAACTATCGTGATTTATCAGACATAGCATCCTAACTGACTATAAATTGCTAGGCCGCATGCATTTGTGGACGATTTAGGTAGTTGACTAGAATACAAACAAACTTGGTTGATCATCTGAGAAAATGAAAGTGAGTAAAAATGGGCTTAAATCCTACGTTAAAACCTTTCGCTTAACATGCCCGTCGAACCAAAAACCCAGTAACACTAGGTGAATCCTAGCTGGCTACCATCTTATGAGCCTCAACGCCGCCTATGAGCAGCATTGTGACCACATGTAAAATAAATGTCTTGTGAACTCACTTTGCGCCCAAAAACCTGGACAGACTGTAGAGGACCTTTGGCTGGCATGTTTCTAGAAGTGAAAGACAAAGAGTATTAATTGAGAAAAGTTTTTATACAGACAAAATATTTTATATTTGACCGGAGCTTCAATGTGCACGTACCGATTTTGGCTACGATGCCGTACGGAGAGACCGAAAGGGTTTCCAGGGCAGGAATTCAGGGGCTATTTTGCGACAACAGGAAAGAGGTTTACGACAATCGCTCAAGAATTACGATATCAGCGGGCTCTGTCCATAGGCGTTTATCGCCACCTGTTGGGTTGGAGTACACAACTTGTATATCCATTCTTACATTTCCATTAAATGGAGAGTAAGTCCCCCTACTGACATATCCAGATCACGACAGTAAAGGGAGATGTAAATAAAAGTCTATCCGTCTTCTGGACTTTTGTAGTCCCCAGTAAATGCTGAATTTCCATTTCACATTACAGTTTTGCAAACATATGTTTTTGTTAACACAGTCTACAATTAACATGTAATGCCATTAACCATATATTTTTCATGCTCTCTCTCTCTCTCTGCCCCCCCCCCCCCCCCCTCTCGCTCGCACATGAGAGAGAGAGACAGAGAGAGAGAGAATGCGAGAGACAGAGAAAGAGAGAGAGGGAGGGAGAGAGAATGCAATCACTGTTATGTCTCTGTTGTGACAAATGAAGAGACACAGCTGCCTCAGATGGTTGGTACATATGGGTCTATGCTGCTGCTGGCTCTGGCCATATTTGGCATGTTCAATTTTCTATCCTTGGACTTTACTGGAAATGTATGTGTATTTTATGACGGTCTTTACATCAGTTTTAGTTTACTTAATTTCTTTATCCCTCCTTTTAGAAAAAGTAACAACATAGCATGGCAATATAACTGACATTTCAAACACACAGCATCAATCAGTTTTTCTTTGTAAAGTACCACATTACTCAAACAATGTCAACATCACATTGTAACCAAGATATTAAATTGTACAGTCAGTGCAATGATCTAATCAGTGCAACAATCTACTTAGTATTAATATTGTCCCAGGCTGTGTGGTGACAGTGGAATTAAGCTAACTCAATTCACTCTGTATGAAACCAGGTCAGCAATCCCTACAGAGCAGGGGAAATGAGCTGTGTCCAAAATGAGTGGATGACAGGCAGTCCAGGAGTGCCTTTTCTAAAGAGCAATATCTGTGTTCGTATTTAGCCTTTAGGGGGCGCCCAACTTAACTTTACCCTACACTGTCATCTCCCCAAAGTCTGCACATGCTTATACTTTTGAGACAATTAGATGAAGTCCAGAGTGTTTAACCTAAGACAAACTGTCCAGCCAGCATTAATGGCTGGTAAAGTCAATAGCCAAATAGACCAAGCAGTGCAAGTGGGACTAAACTGTGGTCAACAGCTTAGCTTGAGCAATTAAACAAAAGAAGATATTAGTGTCAATATGTGATGAAATACAGAGGTGTTACTTGTGTGGGAGCTTGACTCATACACTCTCCTTTTAGGTCTGAATCAGTGCAACACAGCTCTGCTTCCTAAATGACTCAGTTGCTCAGATTCGCTGTAGAATTACAACATCTAACACATGACTGAAAAAAAGAAATAAACTACACGTACAGAGAGCAGAGAGCACAGAGTATGGAGAGCAGTCTGACTATATGTGTGTCAGCTCCTTGAGGCAATGTTGATGTTTGTTAGTGGATAGTGTAGAGGAGATGGCATGCTTGCTCCCTCATATAGACATCTCATGTGTTTGAAGATGTATCATTCAGAGCATTGTTATATCCGGAGAGATAAGAGCCTCTTCTGGTGGACTTTGAGAGTACCAACGGCTTGTGTATCTGCATTCAGATGCTGTGTGCTAAACAGATGAAAACAGCACCAAAATAGCAAAATGTTTGTCAGGAGATGAGAGAATTATCTGTGAATATTGGTGTTAACCATATGACACTGAATCATTCCATTCCTTAAGTTTACCAGGATTCACTTGAACTGATTTTGAACAAGGGTCAGGGTTTACCACAAAGCACACGTGGTCGTCCCCCCCCCCTCCCCCGCCCACCTTTGACTGCTTGGAGGGGACATGGGAAAAGAACTGAAGTTCACATGGGAGAAAGGAAGTCATGAAGCACATAGACAACAAGAGTGCACACTGGGAGAGTGCGTACAGAGAGAGAGGGAGTTTTCATGGTCATTTTCTTTCCCAAGATTAATGACATAACAAAAAAAAAAAAACAGAAGAAAGGTAAAGGGCACATCCTCTTGTCAAATCTTGATGTAGGAGTGGTCAGTGGCAACTTAATGCCATGCAAAACTGCAGACAGGGCCTCAATAAAACTGTACTCAGAACCTGATACAGAGAGACCTATTATAAGTGATGGGCCTGCCACAGAAGGACAAGAAAACCTCATATCTGGGCATACTATTCCCCTTACAGAAGGAGAGCGGCGATGCCATCACAAGGCTGGAGGAGAGCCGATGATAGATAGCATCTTGGGAATCTGTATACAGAACGTGGCATGACTCGTGCACCTACCTCTACTTGACATTTACAGCGGGCTCTGGGTTGTTTACACTTCTGGCTATGGGTCCAACAGGCATCTGGCTCCTGTTCTCATATTGTAGATCCCACTCTGACCCCTCCAGAAGGTATCTGATGTGTTACTGATCTCACAACGCTCCATTAGCAATCTCTTTACATATCTAAAACACAAGGACCCATCATAGACTTCAGGCACAGCCCCCTCCCCAAATCCCCATACACATTTCAGGAGAACCCATAACCATCAGCGACTCATTCAAATTTCTTGGCACCCACATCAGCAATACACACAAATGGAACATCAACACTGACCACATTACCAAAAAAGCCCAGCAGAGACTGTTTTTCCTAAGACAGCTCAAAAAATTCAAAGTAAAACGAAGCCTCCTCCTTCAGTTTTACACAGCCATCACTGAGAGCATACTCACCTCATCTATAACAGTTTGGTATGGCAGCTCGGACAGTCACACACGCAAAAAACTGCAGTGCATAGTCAATAAATCATCCAAGATTATTGGCACCCCCCTCCCATCAGTTGAGTCACTATATCACAAACACGCAAACAAAAGAGCAAAAAAAAAAAAAAAAAATCTCTGACCCCTCTCACCCTGCTCATCACCTCTTCTAGCTGATGCCCTCTAGGAGGCGCTATAGGTCCCTACCCACCAAAACACCCCAATTTAAATAAAGTTTTTCCCCCACTACAATAAGGACTGAACACTTCTCTCTAACCCCGAAAGAGGTACCTACACCTAAATCTCCTGTGTCAATCTTGTAAATATTGTTTTTGAATAGTGTCTGTGAATTTTGTCTTGTAGCATCTGTGAATATTGTGTGCTGTGCTAGTCATTGTCTCCAATGTCTAATGTGATGTTGAATGTCTAGTGTTAATATCTGCCTATGTTTGGTGTTATTGACACTGTTGAATTGAGCTTACCCACCATGCTGTGCCAAAAGCAAATTCCACCGACCTCGGTCGTGCGGTCGTTAAATATGATTCTGATTCTGATTCCCCTTCCCCAAAACCCAGGTACACATACAGTACACCTGCTGGTACTCAGAACCAAGTCTACAGAATTTGGTACTCAAGGACAGACGATGTGCAGCCCTGAAGCCGACTCAAAGCTCTGTCATAACAAGTTAAACAGAGAACCGCATGTCTCCCATCAAGTCACAATGACACAACAACCATTTGAACAGTGGTGTGTTTTTTCCTAGCCTTTTCCTTGGAAACCACTCTTCTTACAAGTAGCTTCTTGAAAATATGCAGCTACCTGGTTTGGGTGAAGAATAGTCTACTGACTAAATGATAGTTTCATTGTTTGGATTTTTAACCTGTGTGTTTGGAGGTGATTCAGTAATGGATTGTATATTTGGATATCAATTACAGACTAAGTAAAGCGCATCATGCACGGCAGTCCAAAAAGCCACACGAGTCCAAACTCACACACGTCATAGCAACAGCTCTGACTCTTTACAGAGAATACTTCAGAGATGTATTGAGTTATGGAGAGCGGCCATCTGAAGCTGAGCTGCTGGCAGTCAGGGGGCTATACACAGCCTCAGGAGGGAGCTCTTTTAAAACTGGAAAAAAAAAAATCTGATTTCCTGCAACATTCAGTTCCTTCGCAAGTGCACAATCTCTTTGTGTTCCCAGCTGTCAGACTCCCTTGATTTTGTCCAGGCCACATGGCCATCTGAAACGAAGCAGACTCTACTTGCTGCCATGGGTACCATGTTTCAGTCAACCTTTGTAATATACTGGGTCTCTTACAATCATGATACAGCCATGGAACATAACTAAACGAACAAAGAGATTTTCATTCAGTAAACCATGCAGGGGGTGTACCTTTCGTCCAGCGTGAGTAGGTTTGGACCTTCACTGTGGTAAAGTTCAGGAGTACAGTATCACATCTGAGAGGCTCACAGTCACTCAATAAAAGCCGGAGTCTGTAATAAATAAAGACTGCACCATATATGTACATTTCCTCTCTGCGCACAGCCCTATGGAAACACTTCACCTGAAAGCATGACCCTGTGACCTGATCCTGTCACAGCGCTGTGAGCACCAGATGAAGGCTTCAGATTTACAGTGGTGGAGGCACTTTTCTGGGACTGCCGTATCAGCTCATTTGACCATAATAGGCCCTGTCGTAGGTGAAAAAGTGTTGCTGGTAATTGAAGTTTCCCTGTGTGTTGGAAAGGTCTGCCAAGCACGTGGGTGGGGAGGCTACATTGAGCTGGTTTTTGTGAGGGATACAGTAGTGCAGTTGCCATGGAGACAGGGAAGTGCTGTGTTTTTGGGGGGCCGCTTAATAGGCAGAAAGTGACAGCCCAGAGAGGGCGGAGAATCCATCGCTTGCCTGCCAAGGGAAATAATGATTATAGCAACAGGTCCTGGCCATCTCCATTTGTAAGTGTACAAAAGTCTGGCACATCAACGTGGACTCTCAAAAGTTCAAAGGCAAAGTTTCGTCATGAGGACAAGTCTAACTTAATTTAAAAGAAAAGACAGAGGCTTTTCAAATTTCTGCTCAAAACAGAGACGCAAAAAAAGGAGAGAAACATTAATGTGTTAAGATACCTTACAGCATTTGTTTAGAGTTTTTGGAGAGCGCCAATAAACACTTCAGCTCGTTTTCAAAATCCCCTTATGCTTGTAACCAGCAATGAGATTATTCATATAACTTGGTACCTGCAGAATAAAAAAGTTTGTTGCAGCAGGCAAGTAGTCCTTTCCTTTTGGTTGGGATACATGCTCATGCTCTACCATGTGAAAAAAAAAATATTCTCATAGGTTTAACCTCATGCTGCAGTTTTTCTGTAGAAGCTCATTTGAAGTTTATCCTCAGGAAAAAGAGATAGCACCTCTGTATGGGCATGGCATGCAATGGGATTTCTACGAGACAAAATAGTCCTTGTGCCATAGCAGCAGTAAATATTGGTGTCTGCTGCGTTTGACAGTGCTTAGCTGTCGAACGTGGTATTGAAGCCCTATTCAGACTTGAGCCCTGCCATTAATTTGGCTATTTTAGCCCAGCATTCAGCACATTGCAACCTCCACCCCCAACAGCAGCTGTCTTTTTTTGAGCTCCTGTTTCCCTCCAATGGCCAGGGCCATGTTTAATGCTGAAGTACATCTGTCTCACAGGGTGGAGAGGACCTGAAATTTGTGTTGAATTTATTTGGATAAACCATACGCCTGAAGTTAAGAGTATCATGGCGTAAATCTATGATTCTGGTGGTGAAGGTAGTTGGCCAGGAAGTGCTGAGTTAAGAAAGAGGACAGTAAAAAAAAAAAAATTCTGGACCTCCATCATACCGCATAAAGCCCCCCCCCCCCCCCAAAAATATTTTTTCCCTTCTAGAGAACTGTTTAAAGAGAGGGATTCAAAATGTATAACAATGAACTTGAATCATGGTGTTGACCTTACACCAGTCTCTCTCCCTCTCTCTCCTTCTTTCTCTCTCACTCACTCTCTCACTCACTCGCTACCTTTGTTCCTGCCCTTTTCCTCCATTTCAAACCCACTGACCCTGTCATTCTCTCCCTCTTTCTCCATCCACCTCATCCTCCAGCACTCTCTCACTTTGATGTGGAGGGTGGATTTGGGTTCATGCATGGCCTGGTTGCTGTCACTTGTGCTCCTGCCAGTGAGGGTCACAGCAGAATCAGTCCTCTTTATCTGATGGGCCCAGGAAAAGTAAGGCTGGTCTGCACACCATCTGCTCCCTGGAAACATCATGATTCATATGACTCACTGCCAGCAGCCTGTCCCAAGAATTTAATCTGTAACTGAAAATTCACCTTGTTTTAAACTGCAAAGACAACAGTATCACACTCTCTTTAGCTACTAAAGTGTATTCATTGCAAGGTAGCCTCAATTATGAAACAGGAAAATGCTGACTCATTTTGGAATATCCTGTACAGTGTCTGTGTGTGAGTTAGGTCTGTGTGCTGAATCTGTGTGTTATCTGTCTTTTGGTCTGGGGTCTATCTATTATAAGTTTCTTTGTTGTGTGTCCATGAACCATCAGTTGTGTGCGTATTTGATAATGTAATGTGGCCAATTTTGTCCAGCATGTTATGGTGTGTCTATTTACTGTGTGCCTTCAGTGTGTCTGTGTGTGGTTTTGGATCTTGCAGGGGGAACAGGGACAGGACTGTGAGCATTGTGCTGGGAAACTGGGCCAGCTCTTCTAACGGCTCCACAGGAGCACTCCTTAAAAGGCTAGGATGGATGATGTCGTGAAGGGTTTCTTTTTTTTTTTTTTCTTTCTCACTCTCTTCTTTTTGTGCTTTCTTTTTTTCACCATGCAGAGGCCCAGTGGGCTTTGGGAAACTCATCACAGACATCAGAGAAACATATCATATGATGACTTAAGAAGGCTAAATGCAGCGCTGTCAGTCCCTCAAATCACTGCAGACGTAGAGACATCAATCTTTGGAATGATTACAACTGGATAACAGCAGCTCAAGTGTTGCAAAACACCATAAATAAGTTCAGAATAATTCACAATACAGTTACCTTGTCCTCTTTTGCTCTGAATGATTTATTTTTGAGATGAGGTACAAAACATTGTAAATATGTGTTGTCACATTACTATGAAACATTAAGAAGTAAAGCATTTACTCTGACAAGGGCCAAGGACATTATGGACTAATGAAAGCAGGAGATAGATAGATAGATAGATAGATAGATAGATAGATAGATAGATAGATAGATAGATAGATAGATAGATAGATAGATAGATAGATAGATAGATAGATAGATAGATAGATAGATAGATAGATAGATAGATAGGGGAGAGTATAAAATGGACAAATGTATAGAAGAGAACAACAATGTAACTTAAAATTGCAGATTTGAATATTGTTACACAGTGGTAACAAAAGGTTTACAAAAGTATCAAATTCTTGTGTTAATTTTTTCTATCTCAGAAAATGTCTTGTTTTTGACAAAGCTATTGAATGGTGTTGGTTTGTATCTGTGCCAGTAAAGCTGCTAAATAGTGCTAATTTTCAACTTAGCGCTGATAACTCAGTCCATACCTATATTATATGAGGCTCATTTCACAATTTCTACCAACAGGGCAATTCTTCTGGATCAGTAGGGGTTCTGTGTTGGTTTACACAGGGTTTCCTCTCAATGGGAGAGGAGCATGAAGGAGGGCAGGTCTATTTGGCAGAACTCTGTTCTGGCCCTTTTTCAACTTGTTGAAGACTCTGGATAAACCACTCATTAATTCATCTGTCAGTTGTTCCAAACAGGCCACAAATGAGACAGTGTTGTGTAGTGTTTCTTGATATTGGGGAACTGTAACTGGTTCCCCTTGGAAATAAAAGCAGAAGTTGCAACATCATGGCACAAAAAAGGCAGCATGTAAAAGGCACAAAGGATATAGCCAGCATGTGAAAGTGTCAGGTTGTGTAACTTTTTGTCGAATAGTGCAGCCACTATAACCATAAGATAGACGGGTCAATCAGACAAGTATAACAAAGAGGCAACCGCACAACAATTCTTAGAGAATCTTACAGTGATATGCCACTGGTCATTCACACTGAGGCTTTCAAGGGAGGCTTTAATAGGTCATTACATGGTGCAGTCATTAGAACTTTCTGTTCCACATGCAAGTCTTCAGATGACAGATGGTAAGCTTTCAGTTTCAGAGAGTCTTACATACTTTTTCCACAAGGACCTTTGAGATGAAGGTCAGAGAATGCTTCATGTACACAATGCCAACAAAAAAAGAAAAAGAAAAAAAAAACCCTCCTCCTCTCTCCTGCTTGAATGTGTCCTCCAGGAAGCATGCAAGGAGCCATTTCTCTATTGCTGAAAGGAAAGAGTTTTGTCTGACTATATGATGTACCCACTGATTTGTGTGCATTGTGTTATTGTTTCTTACTTGTACCAAATCTGCAAGCCATCTGCTGTTATCTGGGGAATGTGACCGTACGTTTCATGGACATATATGTACCAGGGTGTTGACATCTTGGCTATATTTAGTCTTTGCCTGCCACTGGAGGTTGCCCTTATGATGTCACACCAGCTCTGAAAATAAATCACAGTGTTTATCTTGGGTTGTACTTTGGCCAGCTTTTCATGTCATGATTGTTTTTGTGTTTATTTGTACAGTGAACTTTTGTATTGTACCAAGGATTCTGTTTTGTACATCTATACCGAGTTGTTCCTTTTTCTTAAGGCCACTATGGATTCAAGGACATTTTTAATGTTCTCCTAAATTGGTCATGAGTTTGAAAGGATAGAATAGATTTATAACACTAGAGTCTGGCTAACAGGGCTTTCTTTAGCTTCTTTAGTTTTTCTGATCAGACGTTTTTCTGAACAGAACAGAACAAATCTGATGCTAGGTTATTGAGCTTGACAGGACTGTGTGGGTACTCAGGATGGACAGAGCACAAGTTCAAACCTGTCCCAGATCTCTCCAGAGGGCCCTAGAGTCTGAACTTTGCTAGCCTGTTGAAATGAGCAATTTTAGACAGCAGAGGAGTGTAACATACCTGAACGTACACTGGATGCAGCTGATGTTGTGTTATGAGCAGGTATGGTATGGAAAAGATAATGGTAATGTGTGTGTTGTCTTAGAATGTACATTTATATAGCGGTGTGGGATGTGCCAATGCTTGCAAATATGTAAGCATTTGTGTGTGTGTGTGTGTGTGTGTGAGAGAGAGAGAGAGAGAGAGAGAGACAAGATCAGGTGTCCCATGCTAGGGGAGTTTATCTGGTGTAATGGCCGTGAGACAGTGTGTGTCTGTGTCAGTGAAGCTGATTTACGGCACATTGACAGTGAGAATCACCTCAGGACGTTTGAGCAGCAGTATGGTGACTGGCTCTTCAAACTATGTGTCACATACACACACACACACACACACACACACACACACGGACACAGAGGCAAACAAACACACACACACATTTACCTGTACACGCACACACACACGCACATGCTCATGTGCACACACACACACACACACACACACACACACACACACACACACACACACACACACACTCACATATAGAGCACAGTGCAGCAAAGGTAGTGCTGGGGAGCAGATCAGGACTTGTAACAAGCTGTTGATAGATTCCACATGTGATGAGCAGTGTCAGTTGTTTCTGCTTCCATAGAGAACAACCCACTGTAGAGCTGTGCATGTGAGTGGCACTGCGCTTCTTTCAGAGAAGTAGACACTGGGGTATGACCCTCCTGACCGCTGCTGAAGTTTAATACTGTGTGTGCATTTGTGTCACTCATTTGCTTCACATTGGTACATTGCTATTAAACATCCCTTATTCCGTTACAATGATCTGAGTGAGAAGCAAAAATGCACTGTAGTTTTTTTCACATGGTCTTTATTTGTGTGATGCACAGAAACATATGCATATATTCAAATATAAGCATAGTGTATGATGTGCAGTGTTTTTTACCATTACTAATCTTGTCCTACTTTAACTGGGTAGCCTAAATTTAAACCGTAACCCAAAGTCCCCCTGCAGCTCACACTCTGTGACATAAGCATCTCTGTCTGTCATTAAAATCATTGCTTATTAGCGGTGGCTTTGGGAGAGGGTTAGGGTGGGTTTGGGCTTGGACTAGCTGTAAGACAGTTGTCTGGAGAGGGTGGCTAAAGCTGATGGCTGATGACTGTGTTATGAATGGGATTAGGGATGAGCTCTTTTGCTCTATTTGTTTAGTGAGGGAATGTCTGACCATTATAAAGCCAAGCCTTATTATGGTAGAGTAATTATAGCTCTCTGATACAAGCAGGTCTTAGCATATTTTCCCCAGTCAGGTGATGCTCAAATTTATACATATCGTACCTCACCACTGGTTTGACAGAAGTATCCATTATCTCATGAGCTAATTCTACGTGATAAGGATATAGTGTTGAAAATGCAAAAAGTCCAGGAGCTCTTTTCACAAACTCTAAACACCGTGACTAGAGTTTCATTTGTCCTTTGAAGTCAGTATTTTTTAAACAATGTCCACAGTCTATCAGTCTATCAATAGGAGCAGTATAAATGGAGATAACGAGTTTGCAAAAGTGCCTGTAGTTTATGTAGGTGAGGAGCTGCAGAGTGGAGAGCAGAAGACATATCTATTTTTAACTGCAGCTGTAGGGGGTGGGGGACTTGACTTCATCTTGTAGATACTTAACAGTGCTGCTCTTCCTGGCTTCCTGTGTAAAATGGAGGGCCTCTTACTGTATACTAAGCTCTCTGTTGTTCTGAAAATGGCTGGTTGGCTCAGCATTGAAGGAATATGGTCAACCACTGATATCTTTCTTCATCGTTGGGGAGGCATCAAGAGAACTGACAGCTGTTAATTGAAATGTGTACTAATCAGGCAATGGATGGCCATTCCCGCAATAAAGCCCCTGTTTAAACGTGGCAAGCGTTGACCCTTGACCGCTCACTTTTGATATGTCCCAGTATGCCCTCTACCAGTCCATCCTAAAACTGTTTAAAAGACATTGTATGGGAGGACACATAGGCCCCTATCCTGAGAGTTAAAATGTCAGAACATTTGATATAAAGACGAAAATGCATTTTTTAAAATTGACTTAGTTGTGAAAAAAAACCCTCTTCCTCTCCTGCTGTGATGGATATCTGTAGAGGAAGATATCCCCAAGCAGTTAGAGAAGGCTCTCAGGAAAAGCTTTTGATGTAAGGAGGTCTTCCAACACATTACAATACAGACTGTCTAACCATTTAAATACATTAGAGGCAGATTCAGAACACTAGAGAAAATGGAGCGCATAAATGAGTAATAACCCTTTGTACTTTTATACTTTAGTGCTCTTAATTGCTGCTTCTTAGACTGCATCAGGCCAAAATGGATATCACAAAGATCAACGAATGGAAGGGTCATTATCAACAATGTGTCCTCCTGCAAGTACTATTCAAGCCAGTTGCTGAGTGGTCAATGCTAACATGGTAGTGACAATGTAAGTGGGATTTGTATCCAGAGGATATCTAAAGAACTTGCCTTTACCAATCGCATCCAGTAACTGTAATATCAATCAGTCTCTTTACGTGAGTAGAGATATATTTTTCCTCTCTGATCTGTCCTTTCAGGATGACTTGTTTTAGCTTTTGGCTGTATCTTATTACAGATTGAAGCCTAGTGCTAGATTTGTCCTATCATTGGCCCATTTATGATGGAAACAAGGTCAGTCTCACAGCCTTCCTTATTTGGTTGTCACCTCTAATTTTTCTGCTATGGGAAATGTGTATCCAAGCAGAGAATGACTTAAAAGCAGTTCTTAATTTGCCAGGTAACAAACTAACATTTACATCTTACTGAAAAAAGATCAATGCAGTACATGATGTTTTGACATGGATATGTGCCCAGTGTTCAACAAGGGAAGTGTTAGGTTCAGAAAGTATTGCTATTCATCCTTCAGACAGAGCAAGACATGTAATTTAGCACTGTACTAGCCCTGAAGTTTTATAAATTGACTTATTTCTAGACAGGGCTACAGCTCAGCTGTTGTCAGTGGGAAGATCAACTCTGAAGCACTCAGTGCCCCCTTCAGCCTTTGGCCTCTGTGCCCTGCTCTACTGGGTTATTTTGGCAAAGTCACAGGCAGCAAACTATCTCTTCATGTACTAAACACAGGAGGCTCCATCCATCCCTGCCAGGTGGCACACATTAGCATGCCTGACTTGTCATCTCCAGGAACTGAATGACTCTCCTCAAGGCAGGGCATTACTGCTGCACCTTTACTAGACTGTAACATATGTTCTGTTGAGTCTACATCCTTCAAGCAACCAGCTCATGACAAGTGCCCCATGACAGCAGCAAGTTACCCCTTAGATTTGTCAGATTGGTATAGACCAGTTGGGACCCTTTCAAGCAAGCAAGTTAGGGACCTCTGAAACAGCTGCAAGTGCAGGGAAGGATAGAACTGTTGACCTCTCACCTAAGTCTGTCAGAGTCAAATCCCTGTGTCTCTCTCACTCAGCAACCCTGCTGAAAGCCCCTCACTGTGATAGAGAGCCTGCTATTACTTACTGACATGTGTAGAAAAGATAGGCTTATATTCTCTCTGCTGGAGTGGTACTTTGACTCACATTTTCCACTATAGAAATACCCTGTGGTTGATTCACATAAATTAGAAATGTTAAATCATGTATCTTCAGTGATACCCTGAATTCCAGAAATAAGGAGTCAGGCACGATGACACCATGGTCAATCAATTGCACTTGTTCTTGTGAGAAGAAAAAACAGTTCTGAATTTGGATTCAGGGACAAGGGTTGAGTATTCCTTCATGATGTCATAGTGATTTGACACAATAAGTGGGACTATCACACTAGGCTATGAATACTTAAGTGTAAAGAATCCTCTCTGAAAAAAACACACACATACACAGAGCCACACAGAGAACAAAGGCAGCTGAATTCACAGCTGCAGTGTTGGCTACAGTCGTGTGACTGCCATGGAGTATAGGGTCCTATTATTACTCCTGTGCTCAAGAGCTGTGTGATGGAATCCTATCACTCTGCCAGTCCTGAGTTTCATTCTGCTCAGCACACTCAACATCATGGCAAAGCCAGAGTCTGCTTTAATACACACAGTAACCCCAGTGAGCTTGGTGCTGAGTGAATGACAGAGTTCCACACATACTACGACACGCCTTGGTGGAACTCTCTCCATCTGGGACTGACTGGTGTAGATGAAAGCAGCTGAAAGGGAGGCGCAGCATTGGGCTCAGTGCCCAGGTAAATATCATGGCACACTTTTCTGGGAGTGTTATGATATCTGAGTTGAACTTTGCCCATTGTTCCCAGCAGGCCCTGTTTGTGAACCTGCTAACTCGTGCCTGATAGTGGAGAATGGGTGGGAGTTTTCAATCAGGACAGTGACTAATTGAGCCTGAGCTGTAGCTATCTGCGTGGGTCTTGCCATCACCCTCTCACATCCTGAATAACATCAAAGAACGCCTATTTCTATCTGTGTGATAGCACTGGAGTCTGGACTTTCTGGTCTGGGAGGAGTGTGATTGTGTTGCAGGCGCCAAAGTCGTCACGGCAACAGGCACTAGACGTCATGGAGTAGGTGTCTGGATTTACTCAGATGGTACTTGCTTGTCAACAGTTATTTTCTTGTCACTCAGTTGAGAGTCCTGTTTCTTGGACCAGATTTATCATCTCTTATCTCTGTGGTGAAGCTCAATTTGACAACAATATTGGATGTATGAGATTTTTAGATTAAAAAAATGTATTTACAAAATTTGTACTGGATGATGCTGAACAAGCTGTCAAACCCTGTATGAACTGTTGCAGCACATACATTTCAGATATTTAATATCACAGTCAATATGAATAAAGCATAACACATCAGAGATTTTGGCCTCACTGCCTCTTTTACTCTGTACCTCTCCTGCCCTGTCACACTTAATAGTTATGTGTTTCCCACCTACACTTGCATGAGTGGCACATTTAACTTCTTTTTTCCTGTCCCTCCCAACACACCCTCTCACTGCGCACACCTCTACAAGATTCATCTATTGCACTGGGGAGGAGTTACTGAGGAAATGTGCGATGTTCGCTAATTAAAATCAATTAACCCCTATGGAAATAGTAATGGACAGTTCTCTAGGTGTCAGCATGTGGATTACACAGTTCAGAAACAAACACAGACAGTTAAAGGACACTTCTACCATAGGAACCCATAAGGTTACTGATTTGTGTGATGATTGGTGGAGAGTAGCATTGTACAGTTACACAGTGCCTCACTTGTTTTTAGTACTGGTGGACCTTAGCATCTACTCCTTTCCTTTGATCTTATTTTTAGTGTAAATAAAACAAAAAAGAAAACCGCCCAGCCTAATGGGGGGGGGGTCATTTTGTGCTTTTGTGTCCTCAGTCGCTGGCATCTTGACAATTCCTGTGGCATCTCAGGACTTGATGGGCTGTCATGTAAATAAAAGTGACAAATATGTGAGATAATAAGCCCAAATATTTATTGTGTAAAGGCAGTCCGAGGTGGGTTGGCAGCAAGAGCAGCCATGAGAATGATTCCACCAGATCACATGACAATCCTGGGGAGAATATGATCACTATCAGAGAAACACAAGGGGAGTGGTTGCTGAGGCAACAACAAAAAGAATTCAGCAGGTTATGAGACTACACCAGAGAGGTACAATGACGTGAAATGAAACGAGAAGAGTTGAACATACCTTAAGGCCTTAGAATTTTTGAACAACTGACTTAGAAGCCCTAATAATTTAGCACTGCCTAAAGTAGGTGCAGCTCGGGAGTTCCCAAATGCACAAGTGATCTCTACGTACTCTCTACTTGCTCTCATGAAATACAGAAAGCCAGCTGATTGAAACACACCCTAGAAGTGTTTTTGGACATTTTGCTCTGAAGAACATTTGAATAAGACAAGATTGTTTTGTCATCACATTTCCTACAGTTACATTCAAAACGTAGAGAAATTAGTTCTTTAACACTGCATACCTGAAATTTTCTCAAAAATTAATTTTCCAAGTATAACACATTTATTTGAGTTGGTGGGAAAACAGGGATAAATCCTGTCCAAGGACCCCATTGGGCTTTCCATTCTTTGGAAGTTACATATCTCAGAACTGAACATGACACTCAGAGTTGACTCAGTCAACAAAAAAAGGTAAAACGTTATTTTCTGCACATTTTCCCAGCTATAAGAAAATGCAAGGATCATAAACAATTAATGATACTACTGAAGTTTTCTTCCTTATTAAGTTTAGGTCCATAAATGACAACATAGACTCTCATCTTATTTATGCACCACTTACAATCAGAGAGAAATAAGACTGGTCAGGTTTGGCTGAGAGTTCTGTCAGTCCAGAAACAATGCTCCAACTCCTCTACGCTTACCCACAGATTCATCCGCCCACCCACCCCCACCCACGCACCCACACACACACACACACACACACACACACACACACACACATAAGCTGCAGTCTCTTGCTTGCCAACAAGCTGATTCATGTGCTGGGTCTGCAAAAATTCAATACAGTGAGTCTACTCTCTCTGGACATCCAAATGGGCTAATGGATGGGCTTAGTTTGAGGGGATAAACAGGAGCTTGAACAGTGTCCTCTGGGGGAGGAGGAGAACCTGACCTTTACTTGTTACTCATTACTTTTACATTAGGCATCAACTTACTTGTGTTTGTGTGTCTTCATTTGTTCTGCTTTGCAAGTTTTTCAATGTGCCACATCCTTCATAATCATTGTTGGGGGGGGGGGGATGTTGCGTGTGCAGTTCATAGGTGTAAGCCTATCACTGTTAAAAGCAAGAAGTCCTGAATTCCTCCTCACTAGAATTAACCTGGAAATTGGTCCATCACTTAATGTAATAAATACAGTCATTATGATGCTGATGAATATGTCTGCTTTCACTTTTGATGTGTAATGGCAAATGATGTGAAAGATTACTGAGCTAATCTACACACCACCACCATGCATATGTGGGTGTCTGCCAACAACAACTCACCACAAAACTAAAATAAAAGTGCTGTTTGCTATGCAGGCCAAGCTGTGCCGCCATAGTGCATGAGTTTTCTACATAGTCCTGACAACTGAAGTGCTCACATTAAAGTACTTCCTGCACAGTGTAGAAGGAAAGAATACCTTTTACTGCCCCACAAGGAGCTTAAGCAGTCTTAACCAAGAAGGTCTTATGCAAAGACATTGTTTACATGACCATTTCATATGCTACCTGAAGGAGACAAACACATCACTATGTGCAACATATGCACAAGTATGCACAGACGCCTGAAAGAAGAGGCCATGTGAGAAGAAAGTTGACTTACAATTTACAGTTACAATTTTGTTATTTGGCAGACGCTTTTAGCCAAAGCGACTTACAATCAGTGTTTGTCCTATGTCAATTCTGGGTTACATATTCAGCTGTGAGCATCATACATATATTTCAATTACAGTTGTTACTGCATGTTGTATACCTGCATATAATTCCCTTTATGATGCTCATGTTACTATGAGAATATATAATTTCAGTTAGAAAATCTTATTCACTTCGTTTGGATTTACTGTATAATATGAGGTAGACAAGGTGTTCAGTTGAATCTGAACAGCAATATTTCACACTGGTGGCTACATGTGCAAATCAGTTCATTTATGTTCTGTGAGCACTGTGAGAGAGAGTATCTTCATCATTGTGTCTGAAGCTTCAACACATGTTCAACATGTCAGTATATCTATGAAGGAGTTCTCTTTGTGGACTGGTTTTCTACTGGTACAAAAGTACATAACAGAATTTATGTACAAATTACACACAGGTTTGATTCGGAAGGTGCTCAAAAACAATTTAAGACACTATTCATCGATATTTTCATACTTGGCATTTAAGATTGCAGAGGACCGTGTATTAGTCACTTTACTCTTAAATCAGACATTTTTATTGTTACATGCTTTATGCAAAATACTGTCACAGATATTAATTTAAAAAAGCTATTAAGAACAAACAAAAAACCCAATGTTTGTACCCAATGTAATTGACTGAAGGCAAATGTCCTGTTATGGTCGATTTGATTTTATTTTAAAATTTGTTTAAAAATGCATGAGATATAAGTGTCATTTTAAATATTGTCGATAAATGCATTATTATGTCTGCAGCGTCTACAGTGAGCCCTCTGATGTATCAGAGCGTACAGTGCCCTAATAACCTCGGGGTTTTTTTTTTTTTTTTTTTTTGTAATTTGTATTTTAATAATAGTCTACATGTATTACCATAGCTCTGCTATATGATGAAGTAATTCTGTAAAAAGTATCGGAAAGAGATGAGGATTTCAGTAGGCCTATTGTTTGTCAAACTTACTTGTTGGTGCTGCGAGAATTTTAGCTCTCGTTTTTGAACAGAACTTTCAATGTATTGTCGGCTGCTTCGTCTATTCATTTCAGATCTGCATTTTGGGTTTGAGCCACGACGATAAATTCACACATTAAATGAGGTGTCAACAGATTTGATATTCTGCTTGTTGTATATCCGTTATTAATGACGAAGAGCTGTCTGCAGTTCTGGAGAATTTATGGTGTTTGACATTTTAGTAATTTAAGCCACAAGTGGAAAATATGGGTCAAATAAGTCATACAACTAAGCCATCAGTTTAGTTACTAGAGTGTGCCATCTACCTGGTTCAGCTTCATCAAAGGCATTTCAGAGGGTCACTGTTATGATTATCTTTGAACGAACGTGGTAAAACTGTGGTGACGTTATACTGCAGATCCTGAGGTGACGTCGCCTTTATCTCGCGAGACTGTAGAAAACATTTATGCCCCCCCTCTTCCCACGCCCCAGTGCGCTGTGGGATAGTGGCTGTATAAAGTATATCCTCCATCGGAGAGAGATAAGAAGCTGTAGGCTGGAGGGGATGAAGATGGCGGACGCCAAGCAGAAAAGGAACGAACAGTTAAAACGATGGATAGGTTCGGAGACAGACCTCGAGCCGCCTATACTGAAAAAGAAGAAGACGAAGGTGAAGTTCGACGATGGCGCCGTGTTTTTGGCAGCTTGCTCAAGCGGCGATACGGAGGAGGTGCTCCGAATGCTTGAGCGGGGTGCTGACATCAACTACGCCAATGTAGACGGGCTTACTGCCCTGCATCAGGTATGCTGTAGTAATATTAGTTTTATGTTCTAGTGCAGTTATACTAAATATATCTTGGATGGCCGTAAGAACGAGTTCTTCCAGCAATGGAAAAGGAAGTCATACGTTCTGTTTACTTATCCCGCCCGACCAAAACCTACGTACACAGAGACAGGCCGATTTTGGAAGAGTAACGTTAGTTAGCTTCTGCTGATTGAATTGTACTCTGAGGAAAAAAGGCGATTAGCTAAATACATGAATAACACATTATGTTTGTTTCATTTTAAATGTTATGGTTTATGTTACTCATTGTTGGGACAAGATGCTGCTTTTCATTCGTGGACAGTTTACTGTTTATTTACACAAATCCAGGAATATGTCAGTCAGGAAGAAGGCTGCTTGGGTGGTGTTGTCGTTTAGCTTGCTAGCCTGCTGGCTAGTTATGCTTAGTATTAGCCAGCACTGATCATGTCTTGAAATATAAACAAAGGTTGGCTACCACCGTTCTCGCTATTTATTTTGTTGCTCAGTGACTACCAAACATACATGTATTATGTTCCCTGGATGTCGGATTTGTTTAGTCAGTTCTGAAAGCCCAGGAATGGATTGGTTCCCTATAGTTTAACAAGTTAGCTCTGGTCAGCAAGAAACAGCTCGCTTCTCCTCTGGGTAGTTCTCGTAGCGAAAGCAGAGCTAAGTGCTACACAGAAATGTTGGAGTGTTTTGCTACTTAGCAAGCACTTCATTGGCAAAAAGCTCTCGCTAGCTAACTTATGGTACAAGGTAACAGCAAGTTAACTCATAGTGATTCCACGGGTATGTATTAAGATTGTTTTCGGTTAACCCTTTCAGCTAGTATGTACAAGAGGGAGTTCACTATCTACCTATAGATTCAGGTTTTATATTCGTAGTCATACCACGGGTTTTTAAACCAAGTTCAAACGACTCCATTACATCACGGTAATGTCAGATAATTTGATTGTTCAGTAGTATGGCGGAGAACGTTGTATATGTATATCCGAAGAGGAAGAGAAGTAAGAATTCATGCAGTTGTCGACTTTGTACAGTGGCTTTAAACATCGTATGCTGGAATCGATTCCGTATGTTACAGTGAAGGTGTCCCCCATGTCCGCATCTTGCATGACATTTTTTAGCGAATTCATTGCTGATGTGTACAGCATTACGGAGTTTCTGAACTGTCAGTTCAGTTTTATTTGTATAGTGATATTTTACAGTAGAAACTGTCGCAAATTAGGGTGCCAGACTTAAGAAGTTCAATACGTGAACATAAATTGACAGTGACTAGGCAGATCTCGCTTAACTAGATTGAAATAGGCATAAGCCTTGTGAAGACTCAAAAGAGAGAGCCCATCCTCTGTCTGGTATCAGGTTATTCTGAGAATAAAATTGTTGGTCTGTTATATTGTGCAGAGAAACGGGAGAATATAGGAGAAAGGGACATCTTACAACACAAGGTTGAGTGGGGTTTAGTTTTAAAGTAGAGTAAGTTTACAGGGAAATCTAGGGAGACTGCCACATATATGGTGAAGACATCTTATCAAATTCACATTGGGAGCCAGCCTAGATCGGGAGATGCATATGATGCACAGCTTCAGTTGTCCAGTTCAGTGACTTGCCTTTGTCCTAGGAGACATATTTTCTTATGTTTATTGATTATGGCATGTAAAACGATTGGCTAGGCAAGACATGTTGCAGTAAGATTGTACTAATGCAAAGCTGCAGTTGTGATTTAGTTTGTGAAGACAGTTAACTGTTGACTGTTTACCATATATGATATGATTTATACCCTTTCCTCCTCGAGTTTCTTCATCCATCTCAACTATTCCTAGCTGATAATTGTTCCCTAGTTCATTTTGAGCTGTAACATCTTGAATGGTATATTTTTATTGTACTGTGCTATGCGACCAGATTGTGCTTTGTGGACATCTTGTTATGTTGTATATTGGTTTGAACTTTTACAGTAGCAATACAGCAATGCATTTTTGAAGTCCTCTCTGCCCAGACACTCAAGACATCTGTGGATCTATGGTTTGTATATATTTGCTCTCGGTGCAGCCTGCTGTGGTGAAAAGGTTTGCCTTTTATTGGACTCTGCTCCACTGAGAGTGGCGAGAAGAATTTGTGATGTAGCTCTTGAGATCTCAGCAGGCTACAGGAGCTTTTCTGTGTTTTGTCCGGTGCATGCTGCTGTGTGTTACGCTGTGTATGATAATGTAATCCCTGGCTTTGGGGTCTTAGAAAATATGTTGAGGTGATGTAAGGATTGGTGTTAAAAGTCCTAATCTGGGATTACGTATGATGTGGTGCCCTTATTATTTAAATATTTGAATATCTGACTCATCCCAGAGGGTCTCTGAGTGCATTTGGGCAGATGTGTTTGTTAGATGGTGCTTGGTTATGACATCATCTCTCTATGATGTGTCTCTGAATGACTCTCCTTTCCTGGAATACGCTTCTTTGAGAAGGCAGTCTCAGCAAACCAGAGGTGTTAGGTTGACTATTGACAGTCCTGAGATGGGATTAACCACCTATTAGTAGACTAAGTGGAAGGAGATGTTCAGTGGCAGTATGCTGTGTTTTTGTTCTAATGGACAAATAATGGGTTGAAATGCGTGTTTGTATGTAAAGAGTGCAGTCTATCGATTGCAATTATATGGTTATGTAGTAGTGATCTCTTTTCGAGCATCTCTTGTGATCATGTGATCTCTTTCAGTGGCGTCCAATTCTTAGGTATATGGGATCAGAAGGCTTTTTTGCTTGTCGTCTGACCTGAGTGCTTATTTATAGCCATCAACAAGGTAGTGAGGTTCAACATTGTAGTAATTGGATTAGAGAGACTTTTGGTTGCCTGTGGCCCTCACTTGCTTTTTTTTGCTGGAATTTGAAAGATTCTTTAAGCAGGAAGCAGACTGTTGCATGGGGAGGTCTGCCGCTTGTTCACTTATGAGCTTTGAATGGCCATGGCTTTTTATGGTCTGCTCAGTTTAAGGAGATGGATCTCCTGGATTCATGTTCGTCACGTTTAACATATCTTTGTCTCACTGCATATTAAAGAGAGAGTTTCTCCATATGCTCAGTGTTATTCTGGTTCCCCAACCCTCACATCAGTTCTCATTTGGAAAAAAACTGTGTAGAAACTTCATGGTTTCGGTGCAGAATGGCTAAGCCCCGGTTAGTTCATATTAATTGTTCAGATCAAGTATTTGTAGCTAGGCTGCCCTCAAACACTTCCCTTTTTTTTTTTGCCCTGTGATGATTCTCTTTTGCATTTTAGAGAATAGTTTTGAGGTTGTGGAGGGATTTATGTTATACTGTTTAATCTGAGATGGCAGGAGTTCTGGTGTGATTGTTTAAATCTCCAATCGCTTACCTGACTCATGACCATGCTCATTTTGCCTCGTACATTGTTTATTCAGGGAGGGTCACTCCTTGGTTGAAGTGGCTGTGATGGCAGTTCTGGCCAGCCCGTGCAGGATTATAAATAACACCTGCACAAGGCCCTCTGTGGACTGGGTAGCTGGAGATGATGCTAAGTTTGGCCATGAGTCACCCCATATTCTGGCCGACTTCACTTTGTAGTGGAGGTCTGGCACAGATTTGGAGGTTATGTCTGTTCATGATGCACCAGCCAGGCCCCAGATTTGCTGGTGGCCTTGAAAGGTCTAATTAGAATGGAAATATATTAACTGATTATATCCATTATTTTTATTCCCGCATGAGATGGTTGGCCCCAGTTTCTGGCCCCAGACACTGCGCCAGCTCTTTGGAAAACGTTTTAATGTCAGGTTAGTTATGGTGACCAGTGCACACAGGATGGTAATTTGGTACTTGTACTACAAACAGTGTGCCTGACAATTAGACCTCATAGTGCTGATGTGCAAGTACTGTCCCCTTGGAGTTTATTTTAAAACATTATCTAAAACCTCCTCATGACACAGCAGTTGAATCTTACTGTGTTTTGTTGATTAAGTTAAATAAGACAATTGCTCACCATGAATAATCCAGTAAAAGCATGCCTTTATTCTGTACCACCAGGACAGGCTGAAAGCTTGAGAGAGTTGGTGAATAAGCCTGTCACTGGTGTGGCAATGGTTGAGAGAGTTGTGAATGAATGGATTATGGCTTCAGAGAGTGTAGATATGCGTCAGATGGGTAGTGTTCAAACCCCAGTGTCCCAGGCTCTGCATTCCTCTCGTGACACTCAGTGGAAACCATGGCAAAGACGGGGAAGGCATTCCTCAGCTGTCGCATGCCCCCCCTCCTCCTCCTCCTGCTTTTCCTTGGCCTGATGGCCTCTCCCCACATGATGGCCGGCACAGCACGACCCAGACTCATTCAGGAGACTCTTGTGAGGTCCTATTTAATGTTCTGGCTCAAGATAGACTTGTAATTTGTTTTCCCCCGTCCAGCCTTTTATTTAAACCACTGGTGTGTCACAGTGTCATTGTCACTGACTTTGGTGAAGAACTCTGACAGAGCGTCTTCGATTTTTGGCATTATTGTTGATAAGACACGGCTTCCTGGATATTGAACTGTCAGGAGCACAGGGGTACAGCTCTTTGTAGAAAGAACTAGATCTGTATTACTAGTACAATTTGAAGGGATGTACAAATCTTGTTAAATGAATTTAGCTGCTGGTGAGGTTGCATTACCTTTTCTGTTAACAGTGTCATCATTTTCAGCACTAATGCGTTACATAACAAGCTCAACATAGACTGTAGGGTGACACACATATTCTCAGTTGGAGCAATGCAGCCCAGATGGCCAATGAGAAGAGCCATTGGGATGCTGCTGACAGGTCCATATCTCTGCATTAAAAGCAGAATTCATGGAAGCTATGTCCTCCTCGTTGACTTATTGGCTCAGAGTCTTATGTAAAGCAAGAGCTTCGGCTCAGGCAGGGAGGCCTTTTGGAGAGAAATATGAAGAGTTAAAGTATGAAGTAAACTCATCTGCATGCCACATTCCAGCACAGCACTACCTGTCCCTGCAGCTGTGACAGATTCTTCTCTGTGTGTATAAGAACAATGTAGTACAATGACCAAGCAAAGTCAGTGCCAGAAACGTTAGCGCTTTCCTGTGCATGATAGTTCAGATATTTTAGTGGCTGGGTAACCCTTGTTTTTTTCTGGAATGTTAGACAGTCCCAACTCCATGTTTTCTTTGACCGTTTGTTGATGTCACACGACCATCTGATGTTTTGGTTCTCAAAGCTTTAAACTTGTTTTCTTCAAAGAGAAGAAATGGTAGCACTTAAAGTTGCAATCACCTGATCCAAACAGAGAATCAGTTAGTGTTATGACTTGATGAGAGTTAAGGCTGACAGAGCAGTTTTGGCTTAATTGAGCAGAATTGAGCTGTGTGACTGAGATACAACCAGGGACAATGTCACGTTTCTTACTGGGGATTTGCCACAGTTCATCTTTGAATATAATTCAAGGAATGACATGCTTGAGCGCCCATAATCCCTGTTTTGCTTTTAAATACATAATGGAATTTCGCAAACTACATCAAACTTAATTTAAATTATGTTTCACGGAAAAACGAAAGACCAGTCTTGAAAATGACAGTTGCTCGCAGGCTCTAGTTTTAGCTTTGTTTATTGGTGGTTATACAATACCTGGCACAGTGTTTATGTTGAGGAGGACGGTCCACAAACTAGGGCATGCTGCTTTTCCTATGCTGAAAGCCACATGAGTGACAGTGAAGAGCTCTTACTTGCATTGGCTTTGCTCTTGCACCCTTGTAGTGGCAGAGCAACTAAAGCCAAGAACAGAAGCACTTAATTTGACAGGTTAGTAGTATTACACATGACAGTGTTTTAAACGTATTAGGAGATAATTTACATCTTTGAATGGGTCCAAAGTATTGCATTGGATATCATTTTATGTTTGCCACTTCTTTGTTCTTGCCCCTTACAAACATCATTTCAATATTAATTTCATTATTTTCTGTGCTATATCTGTAAGCAATGTCCCATACATTCACAATTGCTTATGCAGCATGGGAATCACTTTGAATTTGTACTCAGTAAATGGTGGTATGTGAAGTGGGCCTCCTGAATCAGAATGTTTTTTAGTTTCATAGTGATTTAGCAAGCTTAAAGGTTAAGACAGCTTGTTTTTGACTCGCAGGCATATGATTAGCCTTTTTTTTGCCACAGTCCAGTGTGTTTATGTTCAGCATTTTGTATGACATGAATAATGTCCTTCAGATCAGTGCTAATTATCAGTGGTGAATTACTACAAACAGACAAAACATTGTGCACTAGAAGAAAGACACCTCTAATATTAGAAACTAGTTCAATGAATCTCTGCATTTTACCTGTTTAAGATTGGCAGGTTTGCCTTGTCAAGCAGGTCACGTTGAGATGTTTTCAAGGAGTGTTTGAAGGAAGCCTGTAATCAAAAGTAGGAAGCACTAGTGACATGGCACTTTGGTACTCTTCAACATGTCAGGTCATCTGCAGAATCGTATAAATCGGCAGCGTTTCATCTCTCTTTGCTAATGCCTTGGACGTTTTTAAAGGAAATAATCAGTTCATTTTTTAAGTGCAGTTGATAACTGTACCTGGAAATCTTCCAGAGACTGTGATGGAGTCCACAGATTAGCTGTTGACACTTGGGTTGGTCGTTTGCAGAAACTGAGTCCTTTTTCTTATACAATAGGCTTAGTCTATAGTTATCTCAAGGGACCAGGTCTGTTACCAGACTTTGCAGAAGACTGTCAGTCTGTGCACAATATAGTAAGATAAGGCTGAATGATTTGAGACAAGCATCTGTACAGGTTTCAACTGGCTCGCCTGAGTCTTGCTTAGGTGGTAAAATTCCTTAGGACCATTTAAAATATGGCAGACTTCTCCATGTAAATGCATTATGGAGTACTCCAAGAACTCCTGTCAGTCACTTTCTGACCTTAGTTTTGGCCTGTGAGTCTCACAGTGAGTCAAACACACATTTGAATGTTTTCAGTTCTTCTGGATTCCTGTAGGAAGGGGCTTTCTATTCACCAGCATGGAGAAATGGCCATTTCTCTGCACTCAGGTTGCTGATGTAACCATGTGGTTTCCTGTGCATGCTTACTATTTCTCACCCAGCTGAAAAGGCATCACTCATTCACTGGGAAGCCATTGGTCTTCATCTGTGTGAGAAATAACTTGCATGCATAGTTCCTTGTTGACTGCTGTATGTTAGTCAGTCAGCAGTGGGAACCTGCCAAGTGCGATGTGATGGACAGACGCTTGCCAGCTCCATCCATCTCACGCCGCTTGTGTGCTGTGCATAGTATAGAGCCACTGCAAAATGCTTGGTGGATGACCACAGTGTCTTTGCATATCTCTCTGTGCCACATAGACATCTCATATTAGAAGTATTCTCTTTTTGGTTTCTCTCCAAGAGCTCTGTGCATAGTAGACTCTGTGAAGCTATCCATGGATTTCCAGAATTTCTGTAGAGAACATGTTACAGACGACTCTTAATGCTGAGTGGATGTGTGCTCATTTAATAGGTTTGATCAGTTTTGTTTTTGTTGTAGTGAAACATTTTAAGGAAGTGGAGAGTTTTATTTTGTTTTTTTTTTCGTGCGAATCATGTTCCCTTTGCTTATGACATGGAGTAATGATGTGTAGCACAACACATGACAATATCTGAGATTCAGTTGCTGAATGTGCAGATTTTCAAGGATCAAAAGCTGAAGCTTTTCTCATTTGAGATTGTCTGTTTAAGTCGAACTCCATTCTAGCTTAGGGGAAGAAAACAATTACCCAAAAACATACAAAACTTATCATCATAAAGAGAGATTTTATAGTTTGTGATTTTTTTTAAATTAAGCCTTGGATTTGTAATTATGTCTCTTTCTCAGTCCAAGGACATCCTCTATTGTTTTCTGCTTTGGAAGGATCGGGGAGTGCGTATTCTTAATAGTGATGGGCTGCTGTGTTGGGAATGTATTTGAACAGTTTTTGAGATCTCTGGACCAGTTGCTGTCTGACATGTGGGCTCTGCCTGTGTGTGCGTGTGGGATGGTGGTGGTGAAGAAGAACGAGCTGGAAATGTTTATTGTGCTGAACTACGTGAATTGTCCTTTTCTGGCAATGGCCCATTCAGACAGCAGACATGGCTTGTGGCTCTCACCAGCCCTGAGGATTAACAATTGCTAAACAGCGATCGATCTGCAGTCTTGGGTCACGAGAGCCTCTTGACCCTTACAATGAAGGCACAGTTTGTATCAGGCAACCCCAACCTTTAATTGCAGCCTCTGGTTTGTGTTGAGAGTTATGCATGGCCCCAGAGTCAAAAAGTCGGGCAAATGAATTTTCTGCCTGCAGCCATTTAAAGTCATTCAATTTGGCAGATCTTTTAAACAGCCCAGGTAATGCAGTATTGAATAATTTATTAGAAAATTACATAAGCTATGCAAACTAAAATTTTAGAAGCTTTTGGTTTGGGACGACACTGGAAGTTGACGTTCTTTTACTTTCATTGCACTATAGTTATTAACCAGTTCTCCCTTTACTTGGTCTGCTCCTGTATGGATTTGTGCTCTCTGGGGGAAGTGCTGGGCAGCAGAGTACAGTTTACATTCTTGAAAGCTCAGGCAGCTTGGGAACTCAGGCAGCTCGGTGTGCTTCTAAAGCCACTTCTGTCCCCTTGGCTCCAGAGCCTGTGTGTCTGCAAAGAACTCCTTGCACATTTGTTTTCACAGTATCATGAAAGGTGTCCTTAGGTCTGTCTGAGCATTGACTAGACAAACGGTGCTCCTTTTTTTATACTGGTTAAGCAGATCTGGGGGTGTTGGATAGATTTTCAAGCAGAGAGGAACAGGAAGTGAGTGTTTATTTTTCTCATTTCCTCACCAAGGTTCTACAAGTGAGATTCATTCAACCCTAGAGCTGGCTTTCACAAGCATAAAATGTACACATACAGGCACACACCCTTGACTGCCGTCCAGTGTACAGCACATGTGACTTGAGTATGTTTACAGAGTTGTCTTCTGTTTAAAGGACTATTGGCTGTGCCATTGTTGTTGTGGCTCTACACACGAATGGACCACATTGATAACTGGTTATCTGTATTTTAATATCCCCTCCTGTAATCATATAGAGACAGCACTAAAACAAGCCTAAGAGCATGGAGAGACCATGATTGCTAAAAATTAACACTAGTTGTTGAGTTGAGACCTAAATGTGGGCGTATACAGTGTGAAAAGGAAAAAAAGCAGTTGGTGAGATTTGGAGAGAAGATAATCCATATGTGTAGCATTAATGGGTATAAATTGATCAGAGTGCTTGAAATGCCCTGCAGACATGCATAGGGCAACATTGCGCCTTTAACCTTTGCATCCCAGAGGAGGAGAGATTGCATGACATTAGAGCTGACTGATGCATGGGTCATGAAATATAGAGCTGCATGAGACAGTCTGAATTTTCTCCGGCAATAAGCTAAATTCGAAGAACTTTGAACATTGAAGGCCTGTGATCTTGTAGGCATTTGGTCTGAGTGGTACTGGGTCCCTTTGCCCCCCTCCTCCTCTTGTGACTGCTCCTCATGCTCCATTCTCTTTTTTCTCAGTCTGTTAGGGCAGCAGCTCATGGAAACAAACTTGGCTCTTACCCACCGCTATTGTTTTGGCTGTGTAAGCCGAAGTGCAATGTACAGTTATAACCTGCCCCCCTTTTTTTTTCCCTCTGCCTCAATCCTGGCCTTCTTTTTCCATGGGAATCCCAGGGCCATATATGGTTGTCAGCCGCTCTCGGTTGTTCTCTCTCACTGCAGTCTGAGCTCAGGCACCCAACCGGGCTGCTCTGGAGGAACCCAGCTGGCCGCCCTGCAGCAGTGCAGCCCTTTCACTGGCCTCCTGCAGTAGCTCGGTAGCTGTGTTTTTAACTCTCAAACACACCCTCTCTCCTTCCCTCCCTCCCTCGCTCACACACACATACACAGACACACACACACATATACGCATACACACGGAGAAAGAAGGAATTCCTTTTGTGGAAGTGGCTGCGCGCCGCCAAACTGGTGACGTTGACTACAGAGGCAGGGCCGGGGTGTCAGTCCTTGAAGCCCCAAGCTTCGGAGTATTACTTATCTGGGAATTTCTCCACTGGTATGTTAGAGCAAGGCTTGGCGGTAGCCTTGCTCGGTGGCTCCTACAGAAAGGAAGCAAACCGATGGGGGAGGGAAAGAGGCTTTTAGAAGACGCTGTTTCACTGCTCAGCTCTTGCTTTATAAGGGAGTAAATTGGGCTTCCATTTAAAGAAAACACAAGCTAGATTATCAAGCTCCTTTCTCAATACGTTCTGTCCCGTTTTGCACTAACCATCAACTGCTTAGTCAGATGTAGCAAGCATTTTCATATTTTTGTACATGTGTGTTTTTGAGTTGGCATCCTCTACCACTGTTCTGAGTACACCAAGGATGAGTCATGTTTTTTTTTTTTGTCTCTAACTCGGATAAAGGTGCACTTGTGTCTGGTGCTTTTAGCTCATGATCATCATAATGAGATCTGTTTCCTAAAGACATAAAATACAATTCAGTTTCTGTTTCTCAATTTTTTGTCAATCGTGTAGAGGTGAACAGCAAAATGTGTGGCAGCATGGAAGACAGCCTGGTGCCAAATGCCAATAAGGACGGACATGAGTATATTATGGCTGAAACTGAGTTAATGTAAACTGGTGTTAGAACACTGATAGAATGGAGGCGAGTCCGAAGCCTCTTTAGCACATTGAAATTAGCACGTCATTCTGCTTTTCACATATCACATAACAGAAACGCACAATCTCTCAGTATATAATGTGTGTCTGACATCACTTCTACACTATGAGCTGAAGCAGATGACACTGTGAGATGTTGCCTCTTAAAGCGGATTGCATGAACTCTTCTGCGGCCACGCATTGGAACATTTGGGGCAAGTTGCTGTGCAGCTCCACAGTTATACTTTTGACTGCAGGAAGAGATGCATTATGGGAGGACATATTGCTTCACATTCCAACCCCTGGAGACTCACCACTTATCACATTTTAGGTTTCTCCCGCTCTGACACACCTGACTCAGACAGTCGACTAATAACGAAGCTATTGATTAACCCAGTAAGGTGTGTCCTGACGGGGAGGGGTGTGAAATGAGCAGAGCTGGGAAACACTGCACCAGGAAAATACACATGCTGCATGTGGTTGCAGTTTTCAGTGAAGAGTATTGTCCAGCTTGCCTATGCTTCCATCCTGCTCCTCACTACAGTGGACTGACCGCACTAGGGTTTTGGATGTTGGAGGGCAAGTCTGACATGCTTATTGTTGTATTTTCATAATCCTTTCAGCACATGTTTTGCGTTAGTATGATGGGCCCTGAAGCTCCACACTGGGCATGAGTAAAGTCAGGCCTGTTTTTCAGAGGTTTGTTGGACATAGGACAGGCTGTAGCCTCAGTGTTAGTAGGGGAGGGTCTCAAGTTTCATTTGTCTAGATTACCTCGCTCCACAGCGCCTGTTAATGTGTTGTGTTATGAGTATAAATAATTCAGTTCTGTTTGCAGATTTGTCATTGCACTGCATTACTGTAGACCAGTTTAAGTGTACTACAGTTAAGCTTTACTTTGTGTTTGGAGTTACAAAGCTGTTGATCTGCTAGTAAAGGTAAGACTAGGTTTTTTGGTATAGGACTTCTGCTTTCAGTTCAGTTCTGCTTTCATTTGTAAATTTCTCCAATTTGAGTTTGTTGCAAACATGTCATTGAGTATGGTCATTCACACAATTATACGTTAGCATGCATAGTTCACGTTTCATTCATAGTATGGTTTAAACCTTTATTAATAGGATGTGTGCTAGAGCACAGAGTAATTGACAAGAGAATGCTGTTCTCTTCCACTCACTTGTATTCTCACTGTGCCAGCGAAAATGCATGTGCATGAGCACGTAGCATTGTTGCTCAGGCTTAAGTTTGGGCCTAGTCTTGGGTCAGAGCTAAAAATTTGCCCAGAAAAGGCTGACTGAGGTCTGGGTAGAGCTTAAATTGCAAACCTGTGCAGGACTCTACTCGGTTGGTTTTTCAAGTTGGGAGTGTGTTGTTCTTCATTGCTGCTTCTGCGTTTAAGGTACTCTGTCTCTGTGGGTATATTGTGAGTTTTTCACCTTGTACATTAATCTGGGAATAAGCTGTATTATAAATAGACCCAAGGTAAGGGATATTGGTAGTGTCTGAGTTATGGTGAGGCCTTTTTAAATGCTCATACTTGTTATATGTGAGTAGATTGGCTCTCTGTTGGCAGTGCTGTGAGCCGGCTGTGGAGGCGAGCTGATCTCAGCTGATGATCCTCAGGGGTTACCAGAGGAAGTGAGCGAGGGGTGGGATGCTCAAGTGTCTTCTCCTTGAAGTGGAGTGGTGCTTTGGTTAGCCCACAGCTCTCTGTGCGATGCTCCGGGAGATAATCGCTCACAAACTTTTGCTTCTGCTTCGGGGGCAGGGGTGCATGCAAATAGACAAGTATACACATACACGCTCGCTCGCTCACATACAGACTGTTCTTCTCTCCCATGGCAGATTTAAGACACAGTGCCTTTTAAAGTATGGAAAAAGCCCACTGTCCTTTTTCTGAACTGTATGCTGCGTGGGTGATCTGTGATTGGCTTGGAAACAGTTAGGTGGACTCTGTCTTTCCTTGTATGCTCTGTGGTTTTAGTTAAGATGTGATGAAAGTGTGAAAGATAAAATACTTGTATGTGTTCGTCTGCTATCTTATTATGACTTCATCTGGTTGTTTGGGAATATTATAAACAAGTGGCCTATCTGTGATGGGGGTTTCACTTTGTAGTGTGACATGAATAATGTCTAGTTGATGTGGTTTACCTTGCAGTCTCTTCATGTCTAATTGCAACAATGACCACCCGGATTTTTCATGACACTCTTAAGTTATTTGCCTCAAACGGTGCATCTTCTTGCTGTTCAACAGAAATATTTTGAATAATTTACCTAGTGCAGCTGTGGTCATTGTGCAAGTGCATCGCTTAATCTGGAGTTTTCCCATTTTAACCTATTATGGCATGTGTAATGCGACCGTCAGCTTCTGGCCTCTGCTGACATTAAGGGTGCGAAATAGTGTGTTCACAGTCACAGAATAAGAGACAATGAGAACCACACTGGTTTCATGTGTTTGAAAGCCTTGTGAAAAATGTGATCACTACAAAAATGAAAAAGCAAATCACCTGAGAAGCCTGAACAGTTGTCATATTTTTGGTTGCTTTTCTGTGAAATTGGGGTCTTTCAGAGGTGGACAACATGGACACATTTTTGTGTCAGCTTTGATGACAGATTTGCACATCTCTGTCTGAGTTGGCTAGGATTACTTCAGATTATTATAGGATTAGGGCTGCCCGTATGATAGATACTATATTGTGACTTCGCTAACCCGTTCCATATTTATCCTGGCTGGTGTAGGATGAGTTTATTAAGTTAATCTATAGATAGCAGTCTTTAGTCAGCCCCATGGGGGTGTGCTAAATTAAAATTGAATAGTGTGGGTGAGGTGTGATGTTCACAACGCTCTTGGACCGCTGCAATGGTCTGAGAAAGCTCTCACGTCACATTCAGGGGTTATTTTCTCAGGACGCAGAGAACACGATCATTACACTCTACCAGACATACACCAGAAAGTTTCTAACTGCAAATGCACAACGCTAGGGGTGCAACCGAAGTGGTAAAATGTACAGTAGCTAAAGCAGTGCATAGTTAGTTTTTGCCCTGTTCATTTTTAGAAAGAATACAGAAAATAATGGAAACACGTAACAGAAAAGGAATCAGCTTTTAAAGTGATGTAATTGCGGTTGAAAATAAACTGATATAGATTACCAAAATGTTTACGTTATAAAAAGATGGTTTAGCCTCGACTGTATTATGTGAGTTTGTAAAACGTCAAAAGACAGGGCAACTGAGGAAAGGCAAAAAAAGTTATCCTTGTAGCAAGTAATCCAAGTGTTAAGTTGTTCAAGACAGAATGGAAACACCACGTCATGGATTGACAGAGAAAGGACAAAAGAGTTGGAGAAGCTCTTGTATACCTCTGACAGAGACAGATGGTGCAGCAGGGAGTCCCAGTTACGACCACTTTTACTACAAACATAAATGCACACAGAATTAGAATGATTTATGTTACTGCAAATCTAGACAACCAAAAAGTCACCCTCCACTACCACATTTGGAAAGTTGGTGGTGCAGAGGACAACCTCCCTTGCCTCTCTAGTCGCCAGATCTAAACATCATGAACCTTTATGTGGACAGTGTGGAACCTAGAGTACAGAATAGATTTTCACTTCTTTAGTCTCCCAAGGACTGGAGCCTCTCCTTTCCTATTCTGAGAATAGTCCAGTATGGCACTAAAAAACAATCCCATCCTTGTAAGAGCACTCCAAGAAGGTTCTGAAGGTCATTGGTAGCCCTACTCCTTGTGAGTCATATGTATAGTAAATGCTCATATCTTGCTTAGTGCTTCTGTAGTTCTGTATAAACCCCTGTGTTGTTGATCTGCGGCACAAGTCATTTGTGCTTGCACAGGCTTGGGTTTCATTAGAGCACAGCGAAAGGTCCGAGGCCTTGCTTTCTGCCATGTGCACTCTCACAAGAAGTGCCACTTGACAAACACTAACTTCCAGGCACCCACTGACTGACGTTTTGGTGACGTCTGTGGGGGCTGAGCTTGCGGTGCTACAAAGCCAAACATATATATGCAGCATAAACAGGCTTGAGTCTGATTTAATAGTGCTCTTTGAGTTGTTTGAAAAGCATGCTGTGGTTTTGCAATGTTTAGAGGTCTTCACGACAAGCAGTTTGTATGAAATAAAAGTAGGCCTATATTTTTCTGGTCACTTTTTAGCTTTTACGGTGTCGATCACACAGAGAGACTGCTAATTTGAGTTTGTTTTATTTCACAGACTGTGCTACACTTGCAAATAAAGCACATCTTGTAACAATTTTTATATGTAAGCCTCTACAATCGTCCATTAATATTGTTATTCAAGGCTTAAAACTATTAGGCCTAGCAGTGGAGTAGTTTGTTGTCTACACAATTTTTACTTTTTTTTTTTTGTCTACATCAATTGCATCCAACATAGCAGAGACAGTCCTGGAATATCACTCTAAATAATACAAGGAACAGTCATTTTCCTTAGGCCACGAGCATGTAGCTAACAGTAACCCCGGGATGTTTCAGTTCATGGGTAACATGTTCGGTTCCGTTTGGAATGGGCTAAAAGTCCTTTTGCCTCGTTGGCCAGCTGTCCTGTGGTGTAACTGGAGACAGTTTAAATCCGCCTGTATTTTCAAGATGTCTGAATTCTATTGACAGTACTTCTATTGACAGTATTCCCTGCATTGATGAGTAAAGTGGTAATATGCTATTGAGCCATGTTCATATTTCTCAAAACCATTGATAAGCCACTAACAGGCCCTTCAGCCTGGCTTGTCAAACAGAACCTTAATGGGAAGCTGATGTAAGTGAGCTGCCTGGGTACACCTGCTCTATATCAGTGATACCCAGCTGACCAGAGCAGCGGTATTCCCCTCTCTTGATGGCTGCCGGCCAGCTCTGCTTCTTCAGCGCTGCATCTGGTGATGATGAAAATCACGCTATCATGTGTATGAATTTAATGTTGTTTAGAGGGATGTGACAAACTTCACAGGATAAAAGTTTCAAACGACCACACCTTGCTCCTCCGAAGAGTGATAGCAATTCGTCCATCGCTGCCCCAGAAGAGAAACTGGGCTCACACTCAGTCAAACTGAGACTTAGACTAGACATATCTGTCCTGAGGATGGTGCTGTGTGAGTCGATTCGAGATGTGCGCGTTGTCATTATGAAACAGGCTTATTTTTAGATGCGTTTCTGAACCACATCTTGTTTGATCATAAAGTGAAACTTTGAAGTATTCACAAGCAAGGATGTCATTATGGTCTGTGTCTTTTGAATATAAATGCCTTTTTCCACTACACAAGGTCTCTGTTTGAAAAAGATGTTACTTTTAATGGAATGTCTGTTATCTCTGCCTTCAGCTGTTGACAAGAAGCTGTCAGTAATGTTACTGAGCCCCGGCCAAGGTGCTGCGACTCGCCATTTGAAATCATTTCCTCTCTTGCACCAGGTCCTCGATCATTTAAATTTTTACCTAACAGCTGGAACGACGCTCTGACGTGGAGTTCTGGCTTGATGCCATTTATGCCTTGCTGTCCAAAGCCCCTCCATCTTTTTCTCTTTATGGTTATGCCAGCGTAGCAACATTTCTTTCTCTGCATATTTTCTTTCTGTTGATAATCGTATACCGCTGTCCAATAGTGGCCAAACAGGTTTGAATGGAAATATGGCAGCTTGGCCAATCTTGACTCATTGCATGTCTGTGGTTCCCCTGTAGGCCTTTCAGGGACTACTGGGCGAGGGGAGGATTTAAAGACAGTGCCTGCTGTTGTTACCCTGCTTAATAGCCTGATTATCTCATGCCATCTCGTCATGGTTTGCTCAGTCAAAGTAATGGAAGCGTTTGTCTTTCTCTTGATCTTAAAGGAAAAGTTTACCCCTTTTTTACATAAGAGATCATTATAACATCTGCCTCTGTTTTTTTTGGTAGGTGTTTTTTCACTACTTGGAACTCTTCTTTTCACAACAAACTAAGTTGGTCAGCACTGCTTTGATTGACCATGATGTTAATAGTTGTAGCTACATTAGAAGTTCTATATTAATAACTGTTTTTTATGTGTTTGATGTCAGATTTGATGTTTGACACTGGCGGGCATTTCAGTAAACCACACCACCTGTCAGCGTGTATGTGGGGGAGTAGACTGTGGTCATGCAGTGTCTGCCCACTTCTGTCTCTTGCTTTTCTTGTTCAGTCGGCCTGCAGATGACCCGACTTCTACTCAGTAAACACCGGGTCATGTTCATATAGCACAACAGTTCCATCACTAACGTGAAAAATACTCCATGCTCATTCTAGGACATTTCCATCTAGAAATACATCAGAAAAGATGAGGTCCTTTAAAGCCCCCACGACAAATCTCTCTGTGCCCAGCACGGCAGCTCTTTTCAGCGTTGGTCCTCTGCATTCCTGTGCCTGCTCATGAAATGTAGCCTGCCATCCTTCTCAAGTACTTAGACCGCTGCCTGGAGTGCATATGAGAAGAACCCATTCATCTCACAAAGGTCTTAAAGGTGGCAGTTTATAGAATAGATTCTGAACAGTTGATAGCGTTGCCTTTAGCTCCACCCTTGAGCTATTTATAAAGCTCTTTTCTTTTTTTTTCTCTTATCCTTTTTCCTCTGTCTGCCCAAAGTATAGTTATGCTTGCAGGTCTCTGGATGTGTGTAATACCTCTCACACCTGACAGCTTTGAACAATTACAGCCATTAACGGATTACCATTGTTGGGCTTTTGGAGCCAGTGGGCGGAGCTAAGTGGCCGATGACGCAGTGTTTCGAGCTGAAGGAGCGCTTGTTTGCCTTAAGGGGCTTGGTTGGTTGCAGCTTGAGACAGAGAGAAGGAGGAATGAGAAGTGAAGGAAGGCCACCAACCCGGTCTTTTTTTTTTTTTTTGTAGCTGGATAAAGCGGGGTGGGGGCTTTGCTGTACAGGTATAATAAAGAGCCCATGTGTTCTGGCCCAGTGTTCAAGAGATCAGTCACCTCATTGGTTACATAATGTTGAAGAATGAATTTGGATAAACAAAGAGTCCGTGTCATGAGGCTGGCTGCTTTCCTAAAGAGGCCTGTATTTAGATGCACTTTCTCATGTCCTCTACCTTGACAATGATGTCCCAACTGTTTGATTGTAATCTATCCAGGCAGGGTTAGTAACCTAGCAAACACTGCTTGATGTTAGCAACTGTATTGTGTGTGCTTAGTGATACACAGTCCTTTGTATTGGAAGACTTGCTAAGCTAGACCTGTACAAGGTAGACCTGTACACCTGGTGAAGTTCTGTCAGAAAGCTGCCTGGATGACTTTGTATTCCCCTCCCCCTCTGCTCCACAGGGGCCTCAGATAAGAGCAGGCCCTCACTGGCCCTCTCGTACGGCACTGTAAACAGCCCAAATTTGGGCAAGGATTTCAGCCAGATAGTCGTGTGCCCTGAACGTGGTGTGTGCGTGTGTGCATGTGTGTGTGTGTGTGTGTGTGTGTATGTGTGTGTTCCAGTGTGCGTTTCCTTTCTGTCATTGGCGTTGTCATAGCAACACACTGAGAGTGTGTAGACAGGAGCGCATGAGGGAAGTAAAAGGGGGTCTGAGTTTCATTGAAATGCTAGGCTGTGGGAACATGAAGCAAAATCTTCAGCATTAAGTCCAAGTGTCTCGGTCCCCAGAGGTCTTTTAATGGATTCTCAAAACTCAAAGTATGAGCTACATTTTTATGCTGTCATACTTTCTGCTGTTCATCTTAGATGAATTTGATAAACCCTTGTTTTTCATGGTGAAGATGTACTTAGAAATTGAAGTGATGTAACATTTAGCGCAACGCCTAACTTATGAAAAGTGACTTCCCCAGTCAACACTCATGCTGGATAAAGTATATTCTGTAGTAGTAGCAGTTACAGGCTTTGTACTGGTTGACAGTTTGACAGCCATGCAAATACTTACTTCCTGTAATGATTGATTATCTTCTTAGCACCGCTGCAGTAAGTCAAAAGTAAAGAGCTATTTCACTCTCCGTTGTTAGTCTTTGACCCATTGCCTGATACTTTTTTTTTTCCTGAAGCCCTGTTGTTGTTGTTGTTGTTGTTGTTGTTGTTGTTGTTGTTGTTGTTTATTCCCGAACCTCTCGGTGAAAGTACGGTGGCATATGCTTTGAAGGGAGCAAAACACTGTGCCCCAGGCTGCCACATGGTTCACCGCAGAGGTCCCAGGAGCACATCACACCACCCCACTCTCCCCCTGAAACCCCTCACCCTACAGGCTGGGCTGAGGAATGTGACCTTGCTCACAGAGTTCCATCTGTGGGAGGCTTCGCTTTCTCTGACGGCACAGTGTCCACTATTTTCCTTCCTCTTTCTGTCCTCAGCTCTCTCTGTCCTCCTCCTAGTCCTCATGCCCGCCAGCACTCTGTCCATCTCTCTCTCTCTCTCTCTCTCTGATCCTCAAGTGTAGTCATTATTATCATAGTCTTGAATTATAGGCCAGTATTACTGGCATTTTGCACAGTCGAGCCAAACACACGTCTTCATCCTTTAGTTTCTATCCTGAGCTTGTGATATTATGCATTGTTGTTTTCATTTTCATTTGCATGAAGTTATTTTGTTTTTCACACTTAAACCCTTTAGCTTATCAAGTGGAGACATGCTTTGAGTCATTACTTTTACAAAACCTTACAAAATCTCTTTTTAACCTAATGATGTAATGTTTACTTAGTGCTTAGGATCGGTCTTTTATGTAGGATTGCTGTTTTGGAAAAACACCCATTATGCAGGATTTGTGGAAGAGTGTGGTTAGTTTTGGCTTTCCACCCCAAGTGAGTAGAATGGTAGAGTCTGTATTTCCATGAATACTGTAGATGTGTGTTTCTTCAAGAGCCCATTTCGTGGGGGTGGGAGAGTGGAGGTGGGGGGGGTGTAGAAACCAGCTTAATTGCACCCCTTGCTAATGAGCTCCTGTAAAAACCCTTTCCCAGTAAAACAACTGTTGGATCTGTGGTATTCCAGACAGCCAAGCGATGTCCCAGGTGCTTTGGAAACAGTATCCCTGCCAGCATTCTGGAGACGTTGAGTGTTACAGTTACAGGACATGCAGCAGTCACAGAACTGGCTCACAGTGTCTTCAGCACTGTGTTCTGCATGCTGTCAAGACTCTGTGGTACAGATCACACTGGTCTGCAGGTGGAAAGGCTGAATGACTGAATCCACTCATTGCATGTCCTTTGCTCTCTTTCTCTCCAGGCTTGCATAGATGATAACGTGGACATGGTTACCTTCCTTGTGGAGCATGGGGCAAGTATCAACCAGCCTGACAATGAGGGCTGGATCCCTCTCCATGCTGCTGCCTCCTGTGGCTACATGGACATAGCAGAGTAAGTATTTACTCCCAGTTCATCACAGGACAAAGTAGGACTAAATGTTCACCCAAAGAATGTGATAAAATTTACCCTCGGCATCTCTGAAAGCCTGAAAGGTTTGTGTAGTGAAAAGCTTTTTGCTATAGACTGCCCAGAGTCATAAGAGTAGACGTGGCCCATGTCCAGATTGGGGCAGCCTTTCTGTGAACTTCTGGCCTGGCTCAAGGACCCCATCTGTATGGCTGCATTATTAAGAAAACAATAATTATTTTGTCAGATATTGTACTGCATTTAAGAGATTCTTTAACATTATATTTTGCTGTCTCGATATACAGCCAAGAAATGTAATACAATACAAAGGTTATGTTATTGTACTATTACACTTAAGTCAACATATGGGTTCAGTAGTGCCCTGGTCCTGCATTCATTCATTAGTTAATCTAGTAATACTAGAACACAGGAGCAGGTCAACATTGAGCAGGTCAACAGCAGTGACCGTGAGCCTAAATGTAAACAGAATGCAAAAAAAGTTTAAAAAAATTGCTGAATACCTACAGTATGATTTGCTTTAAAGTGACGTTGTCTTTAATGCCAAAATAGTTCCACGTTATGGAACTGTTTTTGTTCTTCCCCAGTAGAAAGGAATGGGGAGTACTCATTCTTTCCTATTTGAATGATGTTTCACAAATACTGAGAAATGCCACTATATGGATAAAGATTAACAAACTCCCCAATTGTGTTCACAAACCATGTGCTTGTAGTGCACTCATTGGAAAACATACTGATTCAGTGTACTGCATGACCTCATGGTAAGATGATTCAGGAACAGTCAACATAAACTTCAGCCATGGGCTTGCTTGGGGCGCTGTACACTCAATGGATGTTTTTTCCCTTTTAATATAAAGAACCTGTATATTTTGAGAATGTATCTTTGTCTCTATACTCCTTGTATGATGGGTGTATTCTGTCACTGTTAGTAACTGTGTTGTATGCGCTTGGCTGTGCTCCTTGCTCATCTTGAGAGAATAGATGTTCTCATGAATGCCAAAGCCGTGTTAGGAATCAGTTTTGCAAACCTTAACAAGATTGTGTTATTGTCCTAATTGATTTGTTGGTATTTCCTGAACCTATTTCCTTTCTTGTTAACTTCTATATCAATAAAAAAAAATGATTTTAACATGTTGCAACCCGTGACTGTTATTACCTAATCCCTGAACATGTGTTTTCAGTAGAATATTTCAGGTTGCCTTTATGAATGTGGTGCGTATGAGCTTTAGATACCTGTTTCTTCATTCACTTTAATTCAGTCGCTGTTTTTTGTATGTGAATAATGTGTTTCAATGGGACAAGTAGTGAAACTGCTGAAGTTTTGAGGTTGCGATGCCCTTTTTCACTTCAGTGCCTTGTGTTTGTGGAACTGAAGGGAAAAGAATTATGAGAGGATGACAACACTGTAAAATTCAGTTAGAGAGCCTTTGGGCCAATTTTTTTCTGTCTGTGTGATAGAAAAAGTTACTCATTTAGACTGCAGTGTATTTTTCTGTGTATGTGGATTTTACCGTATCACATGGATGCTCTGGTAAAATGAACGTACAAAAACTAGATCAGTGTTGAAGTGTGATGTAGCCCGTGTATTGCCGTAGTGTTTGGCAAATGACAGTGGTACCCCACTACACTGCTGACTGTTGCTTCATGGTGCAGTGTAACAGTGCAGTCAGTATTGTAGCCTAATAATTAGAAAAAAAAGTGACATGACGTTCTTTAAAGGATTCAGTATCTAAACCAATGCCTTACAATATAAGGGGGGTGGGCTCCAACCACAAATCCACTGAACATGTAAAGCTGTCCCAAAATGAGCACCATAGAGAATTGTAGTCTAGTACAATGAAAAGCTATTAGAGATTTCTGGTGGTTGACTGTGGTTTTTGAAGCACCATTTTGCGGACACATGCCTGGATTTAGGGGAACGTCTGGTCTGAAGTGGTTTGTCATCCTAATGAAAAGGGGCTGCATTTCCACTATGCTTAATTGTTTGCAGCAGAAGTCAAGACGTGTACTCTGTTGAAAAGTCTGCTTGAATCTTTGCTGGCAAAGATTGTATGAACTTGGGAGCTTGTGATGGAAATTGCTGTGGAATGACTGGAAGAAGAGGAGTGTAGTACTAATATAGCACTTAAGGCATACGTGTACAGCTGTAGACTGCCTAGAGGGAAGACATGCTTAGTCTTGCCTCCAGTGGCTTTAAGTCTCTCTCCTGAATATGAAATGAGGTCACTGAAGGGATATCCCTAGCCTGGTCCCTTCACGGTCAAGCATTACATGGGCCATTCAGTAACTTTGGCTTTCGATAGGCTCAATGCAGTTAACGTGAACTATTAACCAGTTACTGAAGGGAAAAGCTCGTTGTCTTCATTCTTGACGAAAACCCTTTTTTTGAGTTATTTGAGTGACCGGTTCAGTTAAAACATTTGCAGTGCTACAAATACCAGAGGGCTTTGGACTGTCTTGCTCTGAAAAAAATACCAGTCTGGCAGCTCTCTTTACTTAAGTAGTCATACAGGCTTCATGAGCCCCGACTGAAATGCATAAATAGGTGTCTCCTAAATTTTGAGAGCAAAGTTTGTTGCTGTAATCAAAATATAATATTAGTTGGGATCAAATGCACTGTCTTCACTGTGTGACTGCATATCCATGTCTCTGAAGGTACCTGATCAGTCAAGGTGCAAACGTCGGGGTTGTAAACTGCGAAGGAGAGACACCATTGGACATAGCAGAAGAAGAAGCCATGGAGGAGCTCCTGCAAAACGAGATCAACCGACAAGGTACCGCCTTAATTCACAGCGCTATTTTTAATTCCTTTGTGTTTCACTGGCACTGAATCATTCTTTACAGTTGTCATAACCATGTACCCAAATCAAACTGGTAATGAACACAACCTTATTTAATGTAGTCATCGTATCGGATTCAGGTTTCATTGTTCTGAGAAACTGACTCATCTCCTGCCTGATGGGTAAGTTGAGGCTTCTTAAAATGAAGTACCATTTAACCAAGGGAGGGACAGTTATGTGCAGTGGATCATGCTAAATGCAGCTCAGTGCTCCCCAGTCATATCAGACGGCAGGTTTTGGCAGGTCTCCAGTGCATGCACTTGCTAGGGTTCAACATTACCAGCACAGCACAGTAATGCCACAACACACAACCCAAGTTCAACTACTATCACTTGTCGACGCTAATAGTCCCTATTACACCCACTGTGTTCAGTATGTCCAGGTATGTCATGCGTGCACAGAGTCATAAAAGATTTATAAAGTCAAATCAATAACATGGCGTGGCTTGCTGCCTTGGACAGCGTTACATAATGGAGAAATGTGATCCACTTTGTGGTGATACTACGCTGGATGGAAGGAGTTTTCTATTTTTGGACTGGCCATTCTTGAGATGATAAAATGGAACTGCGCTGCTGGCAAAAGGCTGTGCTCTGACATGTGCTAACTGCCGCAGGCGGTGGATGGCTCTCTTTTCGTGAGGATGTATCAGTGCTACATAATAAAACTTCTTGGCTGGGAATAGAGACCCTGTTTTTTTTTTTGTTTGTTTGTTTGTTTTTGTTTGTTTTTTTTCCTCTGCCTACTTAAAACGTCCTCCACAAGCAGTGTCAACACAGCCAGTTGTGTCCACCTGCATCACACCTGATTCTGTTAATCAAGGGCTTGATAGTTATTCGGACATTCAGAGTGAGCTGTCGTGGTGTGAACAGAAAAAGGTGAAATTACAAAGGTCTTGTAGACATGGTTTAGAGGCTTTTGTCGGCAGATATCAATAAAAAAAAGATCACTTTTCTTGCTCTTTGAAATATAATTTTGTTAATGCGGATGGCTTTGTGTAGAAACATGTAGTGTTATAAATTTTGTTATAGTACTCTAACAGATACTCTAAGCACTGTGGATGTTTGGTATGTCATTTGTGAAGTATTCTGTGTTCTCCTTCGTGATGTAGTCCTGTACTAGGGCCACACTGGTCGCAGAAACCTGAGCAGGGTCTTGGTATGTAGTCAGGAGGCCTGGGCAGTAGCACAGAGACCTACGGCAGGGTTTGTTTTGTCTACGGCAGCCAGACTATCCCTGAACACTACTCAAGTCCTAAGGGATTGATGTGTATTGTCAGTTCAGTGATAATTGCTCATGGCTGCTGTGTTTTAGCATGTTTCACTTCTTAAAATCGCATTATATAACGGCTGTGGCTTAAGCCATAGCTGTGAGAATGTGGTGCGTCGCGGCCAGCGGCAGCTGTCAGCCTTTATTGACAGGGTATGATGGACACGTGCGGCTTTGAAGCAAAAGCGTCAGCATGCCGCTCACAGCGGCCTAGGATCCCTTGCTGACAGACACAAACCCTGGCAGCGATGCAGTATATACTGCTGCATATGTAGAATGCCTGTGTGATGGACTCTGGGCTGCTGAAGAAGCCTGAAGGCTGGTAAAAGGTCTGAACAGCTGAAATGGATCATCCTCTCCTATCTGATCAGAAGTCTGACAGTTCTGCTTCAACTGTCAGAATCAACACTAAACAGCACGAGTCTGAGAATATACCTTCCTCCTGATCTTATCACAGATACAGCTCCATTTTGTTTTCTGCTCAGGGACGCTGTTATATAACAGTGTTGTATAATGCCGTCTACCTCTGTAATGTGATTTCTCTTCTTTTTCTCTCCTTTACTCTTGCTTTATGTTCTCCTCACAGTGAGACCCCAGTCATGGGGTTAAACTCGTTAAGGAGAGACCACAGTTCCTTTATAGCCAGGTCAAGCTTCAAACTCTAAAACGGCGGCTCAGCTCGTCGCGGGTCAGATGACTTAGTTGGCCTCCCTGCCTATCCACAGAGAAGCCCGACAGGGTAATCTGTTGTCCAGTTCACACAGAAAACCAGAGCTGTCTTAAGCAGTAGAGTCCAGAACATTATTTTTCCATTACCAGAGTTTACTTTTGTACGAACAGCCCTTTATTAAAATCAGCCATCTTTTTTTCTGTTGTTATGAGAGCATTATCGTATTATTGGAATTTTCCACACAAGTCGTGAGATCGTAATCTTAAAGCTGTGCCTTTTATGGACATTGTGTAATGGAGATATGACAGGTGAAGGTATGGCACCTCTGTGAAATAGATGGCAAAATGAATGCTCTCTGTTAGAAATACATTTACAAACTTTTGCTGTTAAATTTTCAGTTTCCTCCTGTTCTTTCATTGACATCAGCCATGCTCTTGATCAGGCCAGTTAGCTCCTTGTTTTTCATAGAGCTTCTGTTTTCAGCCATGACAGTTCTGTTTTCCTATATATTTATTTTTTGCCTGAGTTATGGCCACGATGTTTGTCTTTAGTGTTCAGCATAAAACCTATGAGAAGATATATCTTATATTCCACTCAGTTGCACTGGAATGGAAACGAATGAAAGACATTGCGACATGTTTGCCAGCGTGAATCCCTGTGGTTCATCAGCTGTCTGTCAGTGAATCTCTAACCTTTTGTAACATTGTCCGCAGTTCCAACAATACAGTGAGCACACTGGTCCGCACAGCCAAATTAAAAACGTGGTTAATTGGTGCTCATCATGAGAACACATTATAAGCTAGTGTAATACCATCAGACGAACAGTTCTGAAGTACACCATGGCTGGGTTGTCTGCCTCAAACTTCAGACAGAGTCACTTGATCCTGACTCACTGATGCCTCTTAATTGTACCAGTCAGCTTTATCATAGTCAGTAGTGTGCTGGTGCAGAAAGCCGCTCCTGCCGCTGGGTCAGGCTGCTCATGGTAATGTAGTAGGTTGGAAACTGTTCATTTATTAATTCATTTGTTCCAACGACGGAGCACTCTTTTGGAGTATGGGAAGTCTGTGGGTCAGATTTTAAAATAAAAGAAAGATAAAGGTGCTTCCACATATACTCATCTTTACTATGCTCAAGGGAGAGAGAGGAGTCCACAGTGTTCTCGTCTGTTCTCATTTCTTCCCACGGTTATAGGACAGTCTGAACACAAGTGCAGGGAGGTTTTTTTTTTTTTTGAACAGAGCTGCCTTCAGCTGTCAGATCTGTGTCCCAGTGTCCTCTGTACTCCCCCTGGCTGAGGACCAACTCTCCAACTCTTTTGATAATGTTAACCTCCCTCTTCATCCAGCCAAGCTTTGATCAAAATCTTTAGCTTCCATCGGTCATTCTGTAGTGCTGCTAGTGTTCTCTAATGGTCAGTCATATGTTTCAGAGTGTCCTTTCTATACATGTTGCTCAGTTCATTCCTTTAGCATGTCATGTCCTGAATCTGTGTGCTGTCGCCTAGCACTGGCACCTTGTTTCAGCTTTTAATTAGTTGTATCAGGTTATCAGCAGTTAGGTTTGCATTGGACAGCACTTTTTATAGACATTGATGAAAGTTACACATCTCGTGTTTCTGGGAGGTGAGTAATCTTTGTATGTAAATGGACATTGAGTCTTGACACCTGCAGCTCAAGAGAAATAAACAGTATTTACGGAAAACAGTATTTATTGGCAGGGTTAGAGAAGTACATTTCACTCACGTAATCCCTGTTGAAAGTACTTCGTTTTCATTGCGGTTAGAGTTTGTGCTGTAGATTCATTTGGTCAAGTATCTTTAGTTCAGTGCAAACTCTGTCCTTTCTTCAACCACTCACTCAAGAGGTGTGCTACATTTAAGCTGGCTGTCTCCTGATGGCTGTCTCCTGACTTGGCTAATTGCCGACAGGATGATACACGTCTGAACAAGTATCAGGCCATAAACCGCAGGCACAGTGACCCAATTGGCAAGCCTACAGGCCAGGGCAGTTCCTATTTGTTATCCTTTAGAAATCTCAAAGAAATGGTGAAAAAGTCAAGAATATTTTATCTTGAATGTTATTTAGAATATCAGGTTTAAAATGAGGACAGGCTCTTGGTGGCCCTAGAGTTTACTGTTAAGTGTTTCACTGCGTGCCAAGATTTGTCCTTAATTGTGTTTCTCTTGGATCCTTACTGGAGTATGAGATGAAGACTGTATTGATCTTAATAGAAGAGTGCCTAGCTATGTCAGTATACTTTCAGCTTTATGTTAAATCCCAAAAAAAGGACCTAAAAGTGCATTCTAAGTCTGGCCTGTTTTCTCCCTTTTGTAGCACCTTAAAGGGAGTGTTTACTTAACCTTCTGATTATTCCATGCAACTCTTAAGCCAGCTTAATGTCTCTATTGAAAGCTGTTTTAAACTGTAAGCTTCTTAGTATATGTGGAAAACGGGACTCCAGAGGTTGCGGGCCTCATCTTTTTAACAAATGGAAAGTACACCTACCTTTGCCCTGTCTCTGCAGTGTTTCTGTTCTGAGAATGTTCTTATGTGATCAACTCTCTTTAATCTATTCAGTAGTTTTAACAATTTCAAATAAAACGTACGTGTGTGCTGTGTCATTTTCTGGCGTTGACATTAAAGGGACTGAGGTAGATCCTTCTGTTCAGGGTCCACACCCCTTTTGTTCTTTGTGAGCAGATTGTTGATCCCTCAGGTATAATTCAAAGGCAGCATGTCCAGTTTCCTGGCCTTATCCGGTGTGCTTCTCTGTGGAGTCGTAAAAAAGCAAATGTTAATCCCGAGGATCTGGCTAACTGTCCGCTCCCCTCCTTCTCTGGCGTCTCTCCTCAGGAGTGGACATTGAGGCGGCCAGGAAGGAGGAGGAACGGATCATGTTGAGGGATGCACGACAGTGGCTCAACAGTGGCCAGATCAATGACGTCCGCCACGCCAAGTCTGGAGGCACTGCTCTGCATGTCGCTGCAGCCAAGGGATACACAGAGGTGTTGAAGTAAGTTTCGCCTTTCCTCGAACCAGACGTTTATTTATTTTTTTTTAATTCTTTCTAGTTACCACCTCATTGTCTGCATAGATCTTGACGGTAATGACAAGCTGCATCTTAACTATTTCATAGCTGGGGGCTGAGGTCCTATTTTGTTGTTGTCAGTAGATTAGTATTGAGATCTCAGGGGTGGTGGTAACCAATAGCTGCTAGCTTTTTTTTTTTTTAAAGAAGCCTTCCTGTTTGTCATGGTTTCATCTCCAGCTCCTCCCTGTCACTGATGGTACATTGATGTGGAAAGAGACTGTGGTACTTTGCACATCTGTTGTTGGGATGCCAGCCAATAGGTCTGCTAGACTATCTAGACCATAGTTTTGATGCACTGCAATGGAGTACTTCATTTGCTAACTATGTCGGGAAAGGCCCCCGAATTCCTTATTCCTATTTCATAGCATGTTGTGTTTGTTAACCACTAATTTGTTATTTTCACCATCTGTCTTTCACCAATATTAGTGAAGGGTAAAAATGTAGTGCACCTTCAGCAGCAGATGTGTGGTAGCAGAGTCTAGATTGCAGCTCCAAATCCAAGAAACCCAGATTGCTTAATCTCATAAAGCCATTTTAATTATTTGACTATTTTTCAGGCTTTTAATCCAGGCCGGTTATGATGTAAATATTAAAGACTATGACGGCTGGACTCCACTCCATGCTGCTGCACACTGGGGAAAAGAAGAGGCCTGTAGGATACTGGTAGAAAACCTGTGTGACATGGACATAGTCAATAAAATGGTGTGTATCAAACTTTTTTTTTTTTTCTTTCTCCTCCTTCTCTGTCTTTTGGTTATTTTACCGTTTACTTCAGTTGGACAGAACAATGCGTGTCTACAAAGTTGAATACTGAGTTTCTGGATATCTACCTCATCTCAGGGTCAGACAGCATTTGATGTAGCTGATGAAGATGTCCTAGGCTATTTAGAAGAATTGCAAAAGAAACAGAATCTGGTAAGTCTTCTATTTGGTGGAAATGTATGAAGATATAGACTGCTACATGGCTTGCTCAGAGTTTCAAATGCATACAGTTATTCACTATTATAGTCGCTGCCTTTGAATTTCACTTTCACTGACCTGTGGCCTGGAGTGTATTGCTTTGGCCATGGCAGTTGTTAATAATGTAATCAATGTATTTCTTCCATATCAGCTCATGAGTGAGAAGAAGGACATCAAGAAGTCTCCTTTGATAGAAACTACAACCACCGGGGACAACAATCAGTCTTTGAAATCACTTAAAAGGTAAATGGCCTTTATCTTTGGAAAAGGTCAGGCTGCCTATCCCACTGTGTTGAGTAAAGGTCACTGTGCAGTTGATTTACTTTACTGTTGAAATTATGCATTCGTTTTATAATACAATTCAGAACACAGTGCTATTTCATGCTTTCATATGTGTATATATATGTGTGTGTGTGTGTGGTAGTAAAGAGACCCTGCTGTTGGAGCAAGAAAAGAGTGCTCCACGTATAGAGACTTTGGAACCAGAGAAGGTGGATGAAGAAGGGGAGGGCAAAAAGGACCAGGAGTCCAGCTGCTCTAGTGAGGAAGAGGAGGAGGAGGATTCAGAATCGGAAAATGAAGCAGGTTTGGTGTTCTAATTAACAACAGCACATACAAAGGCACATCACTCTTAGACAAAACAGGAAAGCGTATTGGATTGTGCAGATTTCACTTTCAAAAATCTTCTGATTTTTACGGTAAGTAAGAACTATTAAGTAAGATTTCATTTTATTATCTTTGTTCTTTAGACAAGAGCAAGTCCACCCCTGCGAGCAACTCCAATAGTGCTGTACCCACAACGGTGCCCACCAGTATCACGGTGTCCTCTCCCACTAGCCCCACTAACCAGGTGACGACCCCCACTTCTCCTGTGAAGAAGGTATGGCTTGAGCGGCTGAATGTGTCCAAGCCCCATCCCACTCCTCCACCTGTTGCCACAATTCTCTTTCAACAAACAACAAGGGTTTCTCTTTGGAAATGTGAATTGTATGAAAGTGATGCAAGTGAAAATATAACTTTCCGATCTCGTGATAGCATTATATCCAGTCGTACATAAAACATTGCTTCTTATTCCTTAGTTTTCTTATCCTTGCATCTCAACATTATTTTTAGAACAATTGTAGCTAGTGCACATTTATCAGACATTAGTGCATTACATAAATACAGTTCTGTTTCTGGCCTGGCATTAGTGTAGACCTCTGCGGATGCATGTGTGATGTGTCCACTGCATGTTCAAGGGTGGGTTGATTTTTCAACTTGAGCATTTTGCAGGACTGAATGCTAACATTTGTTGTCAGTCCAGGGAATGATTTAGAATGAACTGAGGAACCTTAGTTTTGGAATTAATCAAACATGACAGCACTTTTGTGCTGAGGGATAATATTATAGGAAGTCAATTGAAAAGAGTATCGCTCATGAGAAGTGGCCAAGAACCATGTAATTCTGTGAGAGGAGAAAATGGCTTCCTTACTTTTCTTCTGTGTGTTTGCTGCCCTCTACAGGGTAAACATGTATCTTCAGATGACCTTTAACATGATTTGATGCTTTTTTGATGATATGATAGACCAGAAAGGCCAGGGTAATTATTTGTAGTTTGCAACCTTTTTTATGTTTGTAATGTAGAATAGACTCATTAATGTGTCACTGTTCAGTCATGCCCTTATATTAATTAGCTTAGTAACTTGAGCTCTGTTTCCCTCATCTGCATACTCCCCTAACGTGTTGATGATTGTCCATGACAATGACATAGCGGGGAGCCTTGCTAATCAAAGGCTGGTTTAGTGGTTTATTGACACTTAGTAAACAAAATGTAAATCCCAGTGACTTGTATCAGAAACATCAGAAATTAACTGTTTCATTTTATTCAATTTGGTCACAGATATGGTCTTATTATATTTCTAACTTTTCACTGTGGTCTTTCATGTCAGTACCTGTGTTGTGGGTTATTTTTGTATGTAAAATGTTACTCTCTTGCGAAGATAGGCCTTTCCTAAGAGAAATCCTTGAAAACTTGTTTTCTCCCACCTGCTCTAATGCCTGGAGCACACCACACACAGTGTCTGCTACTACTATTTACCGCATCTTTCAGAATGTCATCCCTTAGAGAGACTGGTCAGTTGTGCCCCTGCCTGTACTCAGTATTCATGGAAAAACAAAAGATGGAATCCCAGATCAGGGGAAAAATGGGAACTTCAGATTTTCTTTTCTTCTTCTGTAGATACGTTGTATATTTATAATGGAATTGAACACCGTTCAGTTTGAACACCTTCTCAACTTTGAATGCTGTTCTGCTAAAATTTAAAGACAACCTTGGTGTCCTTGACATTCCATGAAATCTTCCATTGAAAATGGAAAACACTATTAATGTCTTAGAACTTAGCCCCATTGTTTGGTGTGGTGAGGCATTCATTTCTTTAGTTAGCCTATCTCTCTATCACTTCTGTCCCATGAAGTGCCTGTTCTCTTTTCTACTGCCACTATTTCTTTCATTCACTCTCTTCTCTTCTCTTTCTTTCTTTTTCTCTCTCTCTTTCTTTTCTCCTGCCCTCTCATCATTGCTCTTGTCTTGGATGGCTTTAGTCTGATTATGTTACTCCCCTTATGCCTGTGGCGGAGCCATGCTGTCCTGCATTGTGGCGTCAAGGCTTGCGCAAAACTGGCATTTCACTTGTGCCCAAAAAAGCTATGGTGAGGCATTGTTGTGTTCCAGAGTTGTGTTTCTTGACCCCAACCACTACTTGTGTTACCCCAGGAGCATTTGCCTAACCATGACTGTCAGGTCTAAAACAATGCTAACCTCTCCTCACACTGACGCACGCCTGTGGCAGTGCGCTACTCACCGTGTCTTTGTCTGTGTGTTAACATGCATAAGTGTGCTGTGACAGCATAATGCTTTAAGCATTTTATTGCCTAAATGTTTAATAGTATTTTCTATGTTAAAGGTCCTGCCTGGTGTTATTTTGGACGAGGAACTTTACCAGTGCCTCTCTAAATCCTAATAGATCTGATGGATGCATTTCCAGTTGTTTGTCAAATCTAACAAATTGAATTCTGAATCCTTTGGATCATGTTACGGTATTTGTGATCACACGAAACTCTTAAATGTCTAATGCAGAAGTGAATAGATAAGAGTTTTAGAATATAATCATGAGCTCTAAGTAAATGCGTGGTCTGGGATTGGCCATGTCCAAACACCTTGTGTGGGATTGGCAATGTCCCCATGTTTCCTCCATATCAGAGCTGTTCATGTGGAAGGCCTGTACAGGATTGACCCATCGCTCCCCTTTCTAGAAGACATCCTGCTTTGCCTCTCAGATTTAACCTGATTTTATCCTTCTCCCCTCCAAATACAAATAACCACATAATGGCCCCTTCTACGACAGATTCTTTGCCGTCACAAATATAAATGTCTGTGTGCTCGCCACTTTTGCCCAGGTGGCCACATCGGCTGGGAAGGTGTCTCCGAAGGAGGAGGATAGAAAGGATGAGTCTCCGGCATCCTGGCGTCTGGGCTTGAGGAAGACGGGTAGCTACGGGGCACTGGCTGAGATCACGGCCACCAAGGAGACCCAGAAGGAGAAGGACACTGCTGGAGTGATGCGTTCAGCCTCCAGCCCACGCCTGTCCTCATCCCTGGACAACAAGGACAAAGAGAAGGTCTGTCCTTTAGCTGGCTGAATAGTCTTAGAATGTTGTGCCATTTGAGTGTAATTTCCTTTGGTGTACTCATCTGTCTCAAGGAAGTAGCACAAAAGAATATCCTAATGAGCTGGAGGTAGTCTACCTTCAGTTGACCTTGCTGGTGTCTCATGGTCATGAATATCACAGCTTCTCTGAAATGCTAGGTTAGTCAGAGATGAGCCTTTTTTGGTCATGTGCACCAGCCTTTGATGTGGACTGGAGGGCTCTCATTGTTTCCAAGACAAGCCAAAATCAATGCTTCCTTCTCTGATTTCGCTTTGCAGGAGAAGGAGAAGACCCGCCTGGCGTATGTTGCACCCACAGTCCCACGGAGACTGGCCAGCACGTCAGATATCGATGAAAAAGAGAACAGGTGAAGAAAGGGGAACTTGTGTAAGAGAGGTTTAAAGAGCTGTCTGTGCAGAGCGCCTCCTGCTGCTCACTGCTGTGTGTTGCAGAACCAACAGGGTACAAGCTCAGATCACTGTGCATGTTGTGTGAGCTATTGCTGCATTCCTACATTTTCTGAATGTTGTCCCAGCAAAGAAGAAAAAAAATGAAAAGATGTAGGAACATTTTACAGAGTTTGAACAAAATGTGATAGGGGTTTCTAGAATATTTCCAAAAAAGACATTGTTTTCAAAGTTCCCTGCCCCCTTGGAAAAGGTTTCTCAAGGAATTACCAAGCTTTTTAACACATGAGCTTGGTGTGTGTGTATGGAGCCTTGAGATACTATTGTAGATTCTGGTTCTCAGGGATTCTGCTGCTAGTCTGGTACGTAGTGGCTCCTACACCAGGAGGCGCTGGGACGATGAACTGAAGAACAGTGAAGGAACCACATCACAGAACAGAACATCCAGCTATCAGCGCAGGTTAGCTTTGAACGCTCCTGTAACGGGGCACCGATATTTTTGTTTCTTCTCATAGGACTATACCCTGGATACAGAGCTCTAGTGCTCAGTGAATCTCCGTCATCTCATAACCTCAATAACTGTCTGGAGTAGTTGCAAAATAACAGACTAACAGCTCATTTGTAGAGCTTCTAAACAGAATCTGTCTTGCCTAGATGTCTCCCTCATGTAGACGTTAGTTTTGTATTATTGCCACTTGAATGTGCATGCACATGTCTATAACGTTAATCAGCTCAGGGCTTGTGTCATTGCTACCAAGACCTTTGCATGACAGCACTTGTCCTGTTAGTAGGTGTCTGGCGTGCTGTTAGCTGTTACTATAGTTCTCTGTAGCTCTCTATTGGACTGGCCTTTGTGGCACATGCTTTCCAATTGGATTATTTACTCTCATGATCCCAGAATGCCACCAACATTAAAACAGGGACAAGTGCGTCAAAGCTTAATTTTATGTGCAATTTGTGTGTGTGTGTGTGTGTGTGTGTGCTTTGTTTGTGTGTGTGTGTGCTCCGGCTAACACGCCTCTCTCACTCGCCATGCACGCCAGCACGTCCCACACACTAGCGGTAGGGCGGAGCAGCAGCACGCGGGACGTGCCGGCCAAATCCTCATCAGCCTCCAGCCTGGACCCTAACACCTGTAACACTAAACCCTGGCGTTCATCCTACTACCAGTCTTACAGCATTCACCGAAGGTACCGGACCTCCGGCAGTAGCCAAAGCTCATCACTGACACTGACAGTGGCCTCTCCATGTGCTCTTCTGCTCCCCGTCCGCTTCTGTCTCTCTGAATGAACCGTTTGGGAGTTGGACACAGATTGGGGAAGGGGGGGGGGCGGGGTGCTGTTTAAATGTGTTTGGGAAATTACAGCTGGTTTATCAACATTCCCTCATACTTTTTTTTCCAACTTTGTCGTTTTTTTCCCCCTTTCTGCCTATTTGTAACTAGTTTAAAAGTTGCTCTACATAGATCACAAATGTGTAACTACGAGCTGTGGTGAAAGGAAAGCTGTTTTTCTTTGGTCTTCTGTCAGTCTTTCCACCTCTCTCTCTAGTTGCTTTGCCTCTTCCATTTTCACTTTTCTCCTCTTCTAAGTCTTTGTTTGTTTTTTTTGTTTGTTTTTTTTCCCTCTCTTTTTCTCATTGCTGTCCCGTGTGTCCACAGTGGTTCCTTTGGCAGGAGATATGATGATGCTCTGAGCTCCTCCACCTCATCCTCTACCACCACCACCACCTCGTCTGTTACCTCACCCACGGGTCACCGCAGCCTGCTCTCCAGCCAAGGCTCCTCCGCTCGCACTGGCTCCACCAGCCTCACCAGCAGGTACCACACAACTGCCCCATGCCAGAAAAATCATACTGATTTGGATTGGTTGAAAAGGACAGGGCCGAAGGGTAGCCTTGCTGTCGGCAATTTTTTTTCCCCTGAGGCATTTGGCTTTACGAGTTGTTTACTGTGATCCTGAGCTCCTGATTACATTTGGTCACACAGAGGTTAAAACACTATATTTCTTATTGACGGTAAATTACCCGTGAGTGATGACTGGTGTTCCTAACACTGACTGGCATTATTGAAATCATTGAGAATTTAATGAATGTTTAAACAGGTATTGGTCAGAGGAGAGTGCGGAGAAAGACAAGGAGAAGGAGTCTGCAGCAGTCATCCCTACAATCGTAAACACTGCGTCAACCACCACTACCACGTCCACTACCACTGGAACTGTGCTTGGCTCAGATGGCAGGGAAAGACGCAGGTCAGACACACACACGCAAACACACACCCACCAGCAGTGTCTGGGAGAAATGTTTGTGTAGTCTAGTATGCCGCAGGATGTGTGTTCTTTGTGACTGAATAAATTGGGTGAATCCTGTACATGTGAGGCTAGGTGAAGGTTTCTGATTGGCCTCTTACGGACACTGTGCTATTGGGTTCTTCCCATTAAAGTCTGTGTTGAAATAAGCCACCTGCTGAGAGGAGAGCTGTAACATCTGTCTGCCTCACAGAGATTTCCATATAAGGGCAAAGCTCAGAATAAGCACATTTTCTCAAGGCCGCTGTGATGACTCGTTCTAGAATGACTTAACATTTTTGTGTAGGCTAGAGAAAAGTTTAATATTTTTAGGAACTGCCAAATTCTCTCTTATTTACAGTTCACATAGGTGAAATAAGTTTATTTTACTTGGTATGCTTTGGTATGCAGCTGTGTAACATACTCCAGTGTGTTTATGACCATAAGGGGGAATCTCTCATAACATGACTGCATCCACACTGAGACGAATGAGCCTTTGTAATTAAGCAGTCAAGTTAAATCCGTCACATGTTGACTTTAGGACAGATATGCATTCCCTGTCACACAAATATACTGCCATTTTCAAACTACCAGCTCCTCTCAATGGTTGTAGCCATACTGATGGATTGAGCTGAACCAAATTAAAAATGGTGTGTGTGTGTGTGTGTGTGTGTGTGTGTGTGTGTGTTCAAAATGGTACAGGTCATACCTCACCCCGGTCCGGGATGAAGAATCGGAGTCCCAGAGGAAAGCTCGGTCCAGACAGGCCCGGCAGTCCAGGAGGTCCACTCAGGCAAGTCACTGGCCCCCTCTTCAGTTGAGATGGAGGTTGCCATGGAATCTCAAATCCATATGCCCTGCTATATTGGCAGTCAAGTCATGCAGATGTTCAGCGTTATAAACAGGGGATGAGGGCATGCCATATAGCTGATCAGTGATGTCGCAAAATTAGGAGATTGGGGTTATTCTTTTCCAGCTACCGTTACAACACCTACAGCTATCATTGTTAGACTGGAAATGGTTATCAGTGCTTAGAAGGAACCTTGTAACGTGTTTGTTTTAAACACCCAAATAATCTTCACAATTTAGTCCACCAACAATGTTTTATCACAGCTCTGACAAAACTGTGTGCATTTTGAGTATGTTTTGCTGTGACATGGGGGTAACATGGTAACATGGGTGGAGGGAGGGGGTTCAGGGGTTATGGCTTTCTGTATTAGCACACAGGAAATCTCCCTTTGTCTCACTGACATACCAGATATGATGTGAACACTACATAATCTTGTGGTGTCATTTTTGTGGTGCAGATTTTTTTTTTTTTTCATTTAGGGTTGATTTTCTCTTGTTTTGTTATTGTTTGGAAACTCAAAGGAAGAAACACCCTCTTTGTTGGTTGTTGCAATTTAGGCATTTGTTTGTGCCAAGCACGTTGGTCCTTTTGCAGTCATTAATTTATACTAGATTTTGGATGATGCACTGATAAAACTGACTGCCAGTAATTGACTGCTAACTCTATTGACTGCCAAGTGGCACTACTCATTATGTGGCGTCACTAGAAATCTCTCAGTTGGCCAACTATCTGGATTCAGCACTGGAGGACCATCCTGCTTTAATTTATCATGACATGGTTAAAACTTTAATTAGGGTGACATTTAGTGCCTTTACTGTTAAGAGTCCATTAATGTGGCCCACTTCAAGTCACTGTGAATTGAGGGGGGAAAAAAAAGTCTGTTCAGTATAATGGATGTAGTTCAGAATGTGATTGACATATAATTGATTAGGACCATTACAGACCAACAGAATTCTGTTATGTTTCCTGCAGTGTGGCAGCACTGGTTTTCTGTGTTTTGTGTTTACAAGTTGAAGGAAACTGGCCACTTCCTTCTGCAGATAAAGTTTGTGCCTCCATGCTAGAATGGACAGATCTCTGTAACGCCATTGTGCCACAGCCTAAAGTTTACAAGTGCCAGTTCAATTTGACAGCTTTTTTGAAAATTCTAAATTTAATATGCACTTTGTTTGTTGTTGTTCTGTTCAGAGCAGAATTGTGTTATTTCGGAAATTGACCCCAAACTCCAGAGCGATGTAGACATTTGTGTTGTTGGTTCCTGCAGGGTGTGACTCTGACAGACCTCCAAGAGGCCGAGAAGACCATTGGCCGCAGTCGCCCAACGCGAGCCCGAGAGGACGATAAGGAGGAGAAGGAGAAACAGGACAAGGAGAAGCAGCAGGAGGAGAAAAAGGAGACGGAGACCAAGGAGGACGACTACAGGTCGCGATACCGGAGCATTGAAGATGTGAGTAGTCTGTATTAAGACTTCACAACACTGTGTCACGTTTGATCTTTGATCTTTAACATTAAAACATCACTAAGTGTGGAAAAATGTTATGGTGAAAAGCCTCTGCCCTGTGTTGTGGTGCCAGACTAGTGCACCTGTGCAGTATTGCAGAACTCTCTGTTTGCCCGTGTTCTTGGCCTTAGCCTGTGAACAAGTCAATGGCAGATTGTGACGTGTGTAACTCCTGTGTGTTTCTGACTTTGCAGCGCTACCGAACCTCTTCCACCTCTTCTGCTACAACAGCTTCTACTACACCCTCCTCCAGCAGCTCGCTCTACTCCACTAGTTCCCTCAACAGGCCCAACAGTCTGACGGGCATCACCTCCTCCTACAGCCGCACCTCCAGAGACGCCGAGAAAGGTATACACCACCTGCTTTCCATTCCAGAATCCACAAACCCCTTATGTGGTGTAAACAAGCTAAATAGTTACCACATCCCAAGTATACCCATGTATATACATATTTAATATGTGCCAGATGTAGACGTCAGGACATGAGTGTTTCTTGGTGGTTTTCATTTGCTGATTTGTTTAGGAGAGGATGACTCTGATGTCACAATGGCAGATTCCCCTGAGTGTTTAGCTGTAGTTTAGCAGCAGGGCAAGCGTGGACAGGCTCAGCTGAATTCCACCCATTCGGAGTAGCTGCAGGGAGGATTCACATGGGAACCACATACTTATTATTACCGTGCAGAGAGAAGGATTTGGTTGCCTCAAATGAAATATTTTTTGTGGAGATCTCTTCTAGCAGTAGTGTACGCCCCCCGGAGTGTCTCTGAGAAAGTGTGAAGGCTCTGTTCTAACAATGATCTCTTAAAGCCGAACATTAAACTCCCCCAAGCCCCAGACTGTTTTGACTGAAACTCACACTAGTCGCTTGAAACCAACAAGTGTATTTAAGTTTAAAAGCAGTGAAAAAGCAGCACAAGCAGTGAATCTTACAAACTTCTCCTAGTGGTATTGAGTAACAAGGGTAATCAACAAGGTCTTAAACAAAGGTCTTGAAGGGAATCTTCTGGAAGTAATAGAGAACTGAATTCATGGTCATAATATATAGTAGTAGACATCAGGTAGATAGATGACTTATTTGTGTTGTGTCTTTTTTGAACAGAATTAGATAAGAAGGAAGAAGAAAAAGAAGGGGAGGACAAGTCCCAGCCTCGCTCCATACGGGATCGCCGGCGGCCCCGTGAAAAGAGACGCTCCACTGGAGTGTCCTTCTGGACCCAAGATGTGAGAGCAGTCCACACACACACACACAAACACATTAGTGTATCACACGTTTTCCTTTTCTGTACTTTTAATGCGCCCTAAATCTTGTAAAATAGATATTTTTATCCCTAGATATGAGTGCTTGTTTAAACCTGAGAGGATGTATAGAAAAGACTGTAGTGCACAGTAAAGGAAGTGAAGGGAACAAGTGCTTAACTGAGCTGGTTCTTACGATTTGTGGCTAAACTCAGAACAGCAGATGGGCCTTGAAGCAAACTGGTTTACTGCAGTACACCTGATATTAGATTGTGATTTACTGTCCAGCAGAGCAAATGACTGACTGAATTAAGTAAACTACTGCGGTTGGTAACAAGCCACAGATGTAGAGCTCGTTTAGGGCAGAATATAATTCCTTTTGTGTATTTTAGAGTGATGAAAATGATCCGGAACAGCAGTCTGATTCAGAGGAGGGCGGTACTAAAGGCGAGCCCCAGGTAACCATTTTATGTTGTTACTGTTCAATTGTGCGTAACTGCTGTAGGATGTCTTACCTCTTTATGTATGATTATGAAGTTGTTGTCGTTTAACAATAGGTTTTTCAAGGAACTGTTGTCTAATGGTGCTTCTCACTACCCTGTCAAACTGCAAGCAAACATAAGCCAGCACTCACTGTGACCATAATACTACCAGGAAAATATTTGTGATGCTGTGAAAACACATTGTTTGTAAATCCCATCCTGTTTAGTCCCTAAAGAAGACCTTTTTGTAAGCACTGGTTTTCTTTGTCCTAGAACGTCTACGTCTGTCAACATGAATTACCTTTAGTCTTCCTCCTTTTTTTTTAATAGTCAAGGACAAGCAGTTAGAGAATCCCTGTTTTGTTTAAAAACTTACCCCGCCCTCCTCCTTCCTCTGGCTTTTGCAGTCGTTGGACTTGAGCTAATTGCTCCCTTTATTTTTCCATCTTCCTGTGATTATCCTTTTTCTGATGTGGCTTTACAACTGAAAGGCACATTCCTTCTCTCTACCATTTGTGACAGTCCAGTAAAACTCGTATTGGGTGCTATCAGTGATTTGTGGACTGTTACAATAGTCACATTCATTATTGTGAAGTGCTGACCTTGCTCAAAGTTCTAACCTTGTGGCTCTGCGATGTCCGTGAAAGATAAAGCTTGTCTGATTGTCTCGGCTCATCTGCCCTTGTGGGATGGGAAGCGGAAACTCCTGGACGCAGATCAAACCAAGCAGGCCGCAGTGCTGAGTGTAGCAATGACTAATGCTTTGTCGTTGGGACTGTAGATTGTTGTGGGTCAGGATCAGAACAAAAATCGGAAACTGACCATTATCCCCGCATGGCTAGCACAGCACTCGCAAATTACACACAACAGAGCTTACAGTGCTGTTCTGAGCTGTTATTACAACCCCTGTTCACTTGACTTTAACCACCATTTTAGACCAACAGAATACAATGAATGACTGAATATTCGAATTTTCCTTGTACAGATATTAATGGAGCATATAAAGTCGTGCTTATGGGAAAGCAAGTGTGTTTTGCCACAAAAAATCATGCTTCCGAATCGCTCTTGAATAAATACGGCTTTTGTCATTGAATGGCACAGAATTTGTGTCACCAGACTGCCACTTCTGCTCAAGAGTATTTGAGAATGTGCTGACATAAAGCCAAGTGCTGCTGGTTGCTCCTTGCCAATCAGCTTCCTCCTTTACTCCAGGAAGTGCGCTACAGCACAGCCTGAGCCACATCCTGAAAAGCTGTTGTGATTAGAGGCTTGAGCTGGAGCACTGTCTCTGATCTGGATCCCACCCCATAGTTTCCATCACACAGCTGTCAAATGACATTAACGAGGTGAAACAGAGTTCCAGCCTTGTCCCCTGTGCCCGGCATGCCCTCTAACCCCACTCAGAAGACTAATGCTGGAGGAGAGTCAGCAGGGGGAGGCTGGGGATCAGGCTCTGGGCCTCAAGCCCTGGAGAGCATAGCAACTGTTCAAAAATGCAGGGGGAAAATCTCTAGCTTTGGGTTGAGAGGGTTCAGTCAGATCCCTCTTGTCTTTTTTGGAGAAATTACATTAAATGGCCCAGATTTCCTCTTAAATGGGCAGCTGTGTTCTTGGATGATGGGTGATGTTTTTGTTTCTGATACCAAATAGCAACTCCGGAGCTGAAATGTGTCCAGATTCTTCCGTTCTCGTTAACTGACTCGTGACAACATCATAAGACGAAACTTTTCTTTAATTATTACATATACTCTTCTGTTTTTTGGAAAAATTAGCCTTGAAAAATTAGTCTGTCCAGCAGAGAGATTCAGATTCCCTCCAGTGCTAATTGATGACATTCCAGTCATGCTGGTTGTCTAGACACCAGGAAAACTAAGCTGCTCTAGAAATGTCATGTGGGATTTTGTTGAACATCAGGTAAAAGCATTAAAGATAACCCCCCTCTCTCTATTTCCCTTTCCAGAGTGACCGACTGTCAAGGTATGTTTTTTAATTACAGGCCTTTCAACCAATTCACCCTATTTTACAAATGCTGTTGACCCCCGCCTCAGACAAACTCAACTGACATCTATGTGGTGATGAGATCCTATTGGTGACTGTTCATTGTTCTTTTCAGGAATGACTCTCTCTCCACTAGCACTTCATCTATCGATCGCTACGAGCACCTGGGTAGCCGTGGTGAGGGCCGCAGGCCTTACTCTCGTCTAGAAAGAGACGACACCACCGACTATAAGAAGGTACAGTAAACTGCAAGTATATATAAGTTTAGTATCTGTATCAGTAGCTGACTTATAGCATCTCTCCATGGCATTGCCTGTTTTCTGATTATATGGATTTTTTTCTTGCATTCCTTCAGCTGAACATGTTCTCTGCTTTGCTAGCTTTATGAGCAGATCTTAGCTGAAAATGAGAAGCTGAAGGCGCAGTTACGTGACACAGACCTAGAGCTTGCAGACTTGAAGCTACAGCTGGAGAAGGCCACACAGGTGGGGTTTGGGGTGTCTTTTGGCAGGCATTCATTTTAACATGTTCATTCTAGTCTGCTGTGGAGCCTTTTCTGAAGCAGTTGTACTTAGTGCTGCTGTTAGGCTGGGAACTGATCGGCACTGTGCTTGTTTTTTCAGAGGCAGGAACGCTTTGCTGACCGGTCACAGCTGGAGATGGAGAAAAGGGTATAGAAATGTTCTCACAGTCACACACATCCTCCATATTTCCCATTTAAATATATTGTCACAAGTAATATCCTAACTCAAACATGTTCCAGATGTTGCACAGATCATTGAAACAAATTAATCAGCATGCATACGTTTATATAAAAACATTGAAGTCTTTGTTTGAGGAAGCTGACTACATTTAGCTGCCCAAATTATAACCAAATGCCAACTGGTTTATGTCTGAAGGTTGCCAGCAGGTCCCAATATCAGCCCGGTGGTATGGTCTACCCTGAGTTTCTCTAGTACATTGGCTCTGCTGCTGGCTGTTGTTTCACGTGCCCATCTATACAGTGTGGGAGACCCCCACAACCCAATCACAAACACCTTCTGTCACTTTTGTGTGTGTGTGTGTGTTTTGAGCCTTACAGACAGTGTGTGGTCACCTCTTGGGACTATTCATAGTTACAACCTCTGTGTTCTTTTGTTTTTGTTTTTTTTTTGTTTGTTTGTTTGTTTGTTTGAATGCGAATGATGGAGAGACACTGAGAAAGTAAAATGAAAGATGAAGTATAGCTTGAATTGACATGTTCTTAGTTCTGCATGTGCTGGTTTAGTATCAGAGGCTCACTCACTTTGCCAGTTTCGAGTCACATTTCCTGCACTTTTTATTGTTCTCAAATATTTATGTACCTACTTTGTCTTAATGTCTCTATAATGCTGCTTTGTAGAGTATGAAGCAGTTTGGGTTATGATAATAGTTGTCTTCAAATTGCTTCAAATTTCTCTGAAAAAACTCTTGCTCCTTCACATAAGATTCTTCACATGCAATCCATATTATATTCCCAAGGCCAGTACATTCGTTCCTGCACAGTATGGGATCTGTGTGTACAAATGACACTGGATTGTAATCCCTTCCCAACACTTTGACCCCCCCCAATCCCATAACCCTTTACTGTTAGACATTTGTCATTTGATTAATTCCCCAGTCAAACCAACCAGTGATTCACATACTCTCCTAGCCTCCTGCCTAAACATCTTACAACATTTATTAAAATGCCAGGTTTCTCTGATTTTTCTGGCTTCGACTTGCTTCACCTGTCAGCGTGTGTTGCAATTCTTTGTACACCATTCACTCGTGACTTCCAGCTGTCCTGCACCATAAGCTGCGTCCACATCATTTGGGCCCTGCATGTGTTTGTGTCAACGCTGGTTTGACACAAACACAGGGCAGTGGATGCAGTGGTTGAGGCCTTTGTGAAATATCTTCTCTTTCTTTTAGCCTTTATATGTGACAGCTCAGCTCTGACCTGCTTTTCTGTGCCTATAGGAAAGAAGAGCTCTAGAAAGGAAAATCTCTGAAATGGAGGAGGAACTCAAGGTAAAACCAACTCAAAATTGTGTGTGTATGAGAGAGAGAATGGGAGTATGTCTTGAGATTTGAATTTGTTTTATGTCTGTAGAACATAGATTTTTTTTTTAAACAGCATTTCTTAAATCTCTGTTTAATAGTATTGTTCATACAGCAGCAGCAGCTCTTAAACACAAGGCTCATGAAAGCACATTGCGTAAATGTAAAGTCTCATTACCTTAGTTCCTGTGTTAGTGCAAGTTTTACACTTCATCCTGTGTAGTTCTTCATTCAGTTGTCTTCAAGTGTCTGTTTCTCCATGTCCTCCTTTGTCTTTGGGACAAAGATGGCCACCCTGATTGGATCTGAGATAGTGTCTCTGCTATAGATCTATAGTCTGTGCATACAGCTTTGGCCTCACCCTCAGTCTAACAGGATCTGATGTGTGTTGGAGCACTTTCTTTTGGGCCAGAGAATTTTTCTTTTGAACCTGTTTGTCAACTTGTAGGCTATTTGAAACGTTTTCTGCCACTGAATGTATTGTTTCATCATGAAATATGTGCTTTCTAAAAAGATAAAAAACAAAGTACATTATGTCTGAATCAGCTAGTACTGTTTTCTTCCCAGCCGTTTTTGATTACCAGACAGATATTTCCCCGGATCCTGTCTAACTTAATTGTAATATCTCTCTTAGTTTAATTTTTGTGATTGATTGCCATCAGCTCAAAGCCCTGGCCACTCCTAGAGCTCTACTGTGTCCCATTTCTTAACTGCCTATTTCTCTCCTGTCTTCTTTGTTTTTTCTCTCTTTTTAAATTCTTCATGTTATGGCTCCATTAAATCTCCTGTGTGTCTGGCAACTATGCTTATTTCCTTCTTTACCTGTCCTTCTCCTTTTCTCTCCCTTTCTCTCTCTCTCTGTCTCTCTCTCTCTCTCTGTCTCTTTCTCTTGCTTGCTGTCTCTCGTGTTCTCTCTCACTCTCAATCCCCCCTCTCCCTCTTCCTCTGTCTCTGTGTTGTGGTTTTCCTGCAGAACCTCCACCAGGTAAAGCAGGTTCAAGCTCTGAGGCAGCATAACGAGCGGCTGCAGGCGGAGAACAGGGCGCTGGCCCGCGTGGTCGCCAAGCTCTCGCAGGCCTGCAGCCAGCTGCCCGCTGCTGACCTGTAGGCTCGCCCCTTCCCAACCCCACCCACACCCCCTCTTCACCCTCCTCATGCTCCATTTGTGCTCCGCCCACGCCCATAGAAAGGCAGGTGCCAGCCCCCCGTCAGTTGCTTCTCTCACTGGAGACTCCACCTCCCTGAAACTATCCTGGTTTTCTTGTATGGGAGGGTTTTTTTTTTTTTTCACTTTCCCCCCTTTTACAGTACAGTTATTACTAAGAAGTAACTTAAAAGATGTGCTTGCGTATTGTCTTTTGCATAGTATGTCTACAGGGTTATTACCATATACATTCTTGGATAACGTGATGGAGTACATAACATGCTGTATTGTGCCATCAAGGGGAAGTTCATTGATTATTATGGAAAAAGTGTTCTTCCGCTACTAATTATGCACAATACAATGTAACATTACATTTACTACAATATTTCTGTTAATTCTTAGTGATTAATTGTACTGTTTTAAAGTTCTTATTTTGTTTTAACCCTAGTCTCTGGTGTGTTCTGAAGCCTTTTTCATTGAGTGCGGTTATGTTTGGATGGTTCTGGCTTCTTTGCATGATGTGGCTGACTGTCCTTTCGTGACAATAAACAGACTTTTTTCTTGGTCAAATTATGAACCTCCCTCCTTATTGTGGCCCAGCATCCATTTTACTCCTGTAGTGGATACGGTCCTGCTATGTATGTTTAGCCTGAGACAATACTCCTATTGCATGGCTTCAAGAAAAATATGTGTAAAAATATAGTAGCGTTAATCTCATTTTTATATACTTAAATCCCTTAGTAATCAGGGCTTACATTTGTATAATTCGTCCACCATGTGTGATGTTTCCTAAACAGTGAACACCAGATACTACTAACTCAGTTTGAAATTATGTACTCTAGCAAGTTTTGTGAACCCCCTTTTTAATGAGTGTTTTTATGAACTGGATTTATTGTTTTTTCCAGTCTATAACCACCAAGAGCAGATACTAGACATTTTCCAACTGGGAACAAGCTGGCATGGAGCAATATGATTATTCTATTAGTGTTTTATTGACAAAAGTAATCTTTCTGTTAAGGGCAGGTTTCAGACTGCCTGTTTTCAGAGTTTAGGATTGCACACTATTACAGCCTGTGCCATAACAGATATTCCCAAATTCTTTTGCAGTGTCCTTTAGAGGGTTTGTGGATTTATTCAATTTTTGCACTTTACCCAGCTGAACTCCTATTTTGCTCAAGAATTTGACATCTTAGCGGCATGGCCTTTAAAAGTGATTGTTCTAATTCAAACTCAAGGATCACTCCATTTCATTTAGTGCACTCGGTTTGTTACCAGAGTGCTGACTTCACTGTAAACTCTCATTTCCCCTTGACCAACGAAATAGTTGAAAAGCCATCTACTGAGATGCTTATGCACAACAGATGGTTTGACTCTCTTCTGATTTTTCAGGACTGCTATTTTGTACTATCTTTTGACAAACAAAAACTCTGTTTGTTCTGATGGGATTACAGTAGCGATAGTCCTATTCCTCTAGCTGCTGTGGAGTAGCAGCTCTTGGTATGCATGGCTGTTTGGCGGAGGTTTTGGACTGCAGTGTGCTCGCTCGCTGGACATTTGTGTGTGTGTGTGTGTGTGTGTGTGTGTGTGTGTGTGTGTGTGTGTGTGTGTGGTTGGGGAGGAAATGCTGGGAGGGGTGGTTGATGTGTTTGGGAGAACATGTCAGAGAAGGTTAGCTTTGTGGTTGATCAAAAAAAAAAAAAAAAGGGTGTAAGGTATAGTTAACAACCCTCTGGTGCTGGGTTGATGAAGTTTCATAAATGTTGTTTTACTTGACTTTTCTAATCTTCCCCTCCGTCTCTTTGTCCCCCCCCTTTCCCCTGTTTCTTTTTCAGACGCTACCAGACTTGAAAGCAGACAACCAGAGACTTAAGGATGAGAACGGAGCGCTGATCCGAGTCATTAGCAAGCTTTCCAAATAGAACAGACCCCCTCCGCTCCTTTTCCTTCTCCCTTTCCTCACTTACTCCTCCGACTCCCTTCTCTCTACCCACCCCATGGCAGCGACTAATGGTATTGCACATTTAGATGTTAATTGCAACATACATCAGTGACAAGAAGGCTCCTTCTCCCCCAACTGCCAGCCCTTTCTCTGTTCTCTCCCCTGTCACAGCGCTCACCTCATCCACTCATTCCCCCTTTGTTTCACCACTGCAACTTGCAGCTGCTGTCCAGACAGAACCACTGAGTTTACAAAAGCAAAGCTAAGCGATAGTGATGCGAATGGCATGTAAGCATTGTGGGCAGGGAAGCCTCGAAAACCTATTTAACCAGTAAAGCCTTAGTTGTACATAAAAACACTTGCATCAATCTTTCGGCTGTCACAGAAGAAGTTACTCGACACCTGATTTTTATTTGTGCCACAGGCTCTCTTTCTCTTTCTCTCGCTCTCTCTCTCTCTCCCGCACTTTTTTGGTTTTATTAGATTTTGTTTCCTCTTATTGTGCTACCTGCGTAGACGTATGCAATGTGCAGATCTCCCTCTTCCTGCTCAATCCTTTCCTCCTTTTGTGCAAGAAATCCCACTCTTCTCAGAGGCGCTGTCTCTCAGCAGAAGACTTCTTGGCATTCCCCAGTGTTGGTACACACATGCACACCCCTATCTCCCCCCCCCCCCCCCCCCCCCCCCCCCCCCCCCCGCCCCTCTCCTGTGCACGCACACTCAACACATGCACACAAACCCCACCCAACACCACCCCCTCTATTTTGGTCCCCTGTTGTGCTCCTCTAGGAGGGAATAAAATTCATGCTTTACAGAATAAGGTGGACTTGGTGGAATCTAAGCTTTCGCTGTATGTGCAATATGCATTTATTTCTTATAAAAATGCTTTAATGCAGAGTCCATCACTAAGTAGAAAAGTTTCAGTCATTTTCCACCCCCAGTACTGATTCCTTTGCTTTCCTTCCCCCACCCTCCCCTCCCTCTATACCCTTTTTTTCTTTAAGTTTGTAGTGTAGTTGTTGGTTTATAATCTGTATTCCTCACTTTGTTTTAGCAGGTACTGAGTGATGCTGTATATACCTGTATGTATTGTTTGAGACCAGCACATGGCATGCGTTTATGGTTCCCGTCTGTTACTATGGCAATATACAAACTCCAGAGGAGGAAAAAAAAGTGTGTTTTAATTATTTTCCTTCTTCTTTTATAGTCAAAAAAGACATTGAATTACATTAGAGCCTCTGCTGCCCGTGTTCAGTGCATTCTTTTTTGTTTTTAAAGTGTTCACTGTAATTGTGAGATAAGAATAATATAATTGCTTCACTACATTTCACACAATATATTCAATATCTTTGGAAGAGTGCTGTTCTTTTTCTTTTCATTTTTTTTTAAGCTGTAGTATTAGCCAAGGTGTTGTCACTAAAAAAAAAGAGAGTCCTAGGTATCGCTAACCCAGTCCGTTTTACAATGTCTACATGCACTGTCAAATGCCATGTGAGGAGTCTTGTCGTCTGGTTTAGACCATGTCATGTGAAATCCATGCATCGGAAACACATTTTATGCATTTCAGTGGCCTTTGAGAATTACTGTAGTAAAGAAAAAAAAGTCGCTGTAGTTGGACTGTTGGCTGTCTTTTTTCTTTGGTTTAGATTTTTTTTTTTTTTTTGACTCTTCTCCATCCTCCTTTTTAAATTTCCTATCATCTTGTAAAATAGGCGTGTGGCTTCATACATGCAAGCTGTGCTGTGACTACCAACCACTGAAGAGTTAATTAAAAATAAAGTTGTACATTGTAAAACCTTTGTTTATCCTGTCTCTTGACTTAACTGTTTTTGTTTCTTTTTGTGAATATCATGGAAGTTTTACAGGTGGCACGTTTGCGACTTGACCTATATTTGCTAAATGCAGCCACTAGGTGGCAGACATATTTCCTTTAAATGCTGAGATTTTTTTCCTTAACGTGTTAACAGTTTTTTAGAGGCACTTACTCTCATTTGTGAAAACTTACACAAGTGCCTTTGTCTGTACAAGGGACTCTATTAAATGATTGCCTCCATTTCCTCCTCAAGCGTCTCAAATAACTATTCTAATGCCTGTGTGTTACATGTTATGTTTATTATTATTATTGTTTGTTATTTTATATATATATATATGTGTGTGTGTGTGTGTGTGTGTGTGTGTATAAACACACACACACAGATGTGGACAAATTTGTTGGTACCCTTACAGCTCATTGAAACAAGGCTTCATTCCTTCTGAAAACTGATGATTAAAAGCAATAATTGCATGTGTACCTGCATGCCTTTAGTATGTCATAGAGTAAAGTAAAGAAAATGTGAAAAGAGAGAAATTATTTTTTATTCTACAAATATATTCTAGAGTGCCCTGGACAGATTTGTTGGTACCCCTAGATTAAAGATTATTATAATCCAATTATTTATAGAGAAAAGTAATCACTCTGCTGTTTGGTATCATTGTGTACACCACACTGAACATGGACCAGAGAAAGCAAAGGAGAGAGTTGTCTGAGGAGATCAGAAAGAAAATGATAGACAATCATGCTGAAAGTAAAGGCGATAAGACCATCTCCAAGCAGCTTGATGTTCCTGTGACTACAGTTGCAAATATTATTAAGACGTTTAAGGTTCATGGGACTGCAGCCACAAGAGCAAAATCGACCCCAGGTTGAACAGAAGGATAGTGTGAATGGGCCAGACTAAGACAAAGAGCCAAAGGAAAATTTCCAAAGAGATGCAAGCTGAACTCCAAGGTCAAGGTACATCAGTGTCTGATCGCACCATCCGTCACTTTCTCAGTGACAGTGGACTCAATGGAGGAAGACCCGGGAGGACTCCACTGTTGAAAGAAGAACATTAAAAAAGCCAGACTGGGATTTGCTAAAATGCATATTGACAAGCCACGATGCTTCTGGGAGACTGTCCTTTGGACAGATGAGACAAAACTGGAGCTTTTTGGCACGTCACATCAGCTCTATGTTCACAGACGATAAAATGAAGCTTTCTGAGAACAGAACACCATACCTGCTGTGAAACATGGAGGAGGCTGTTCTGTTTTGGGGCTGCTGTACTGTGTCTGGCAGAGAGTGTCTTGAATCTGAGTAGGGCGCAAGGAAATCTCAAGACTATCAAGGCATTCTGGAGCAAAACATATTGCCCGGTGTCAGAAAGCTCTGTCTCAATTGCATGTCATGGGTCCTTCATCAGGATATTGACCCAAAACACGCAGCTAAAAGCACCCAAAAGTGGTTAAGAACAAAACATTGGACTATTCTAAAGTGGCCTTCTATGAGCCCTGATCTGAATCCTATCGAACATCTATGGACAGAGCTGATACATGCAGTCTGGAGAAGGCACCCTTCAAGCCTGAGACAGCTGGAGCAGTCTGCTCAGAAAGAATGGCCCAAACCACCTGTTGACGGGTGCAGAAGTCTCATTGAGAGCTACAGAAATCGCTTGTTTGCAGCGATGACCTCTAAGGGTTGTACAAAAAAAAATATTAGGTAAAGGGTCCCATCATTTTTGCCCATGCCATTTTCGTTTGTTTTCTTATTTAAAAAATTCTGTTGAATCAAAAGCAAAGTCTGATTTTTATTAAATATGGAATAAACAATGATGGATGCCAATGACTTTTGTCAGTTTCAAGTTATTTCAGAGAAAATTGTGGGTTCTTAATTTTTTTGTGAAAGGGTACCAACAAACTTGTCCATGTCTGCATATATGTCTATCAGTGGCACTTTTGTGACACATTAAGGGTCTCTGCCAATTCTCTAGAACTTTCTATCTTTGACAAATGAATCTGGCAGAGGGCAGGGAGCACTGATTTGTGCTGTTCAAGAACACAAAGCTCAAACAATTCTAAGAGGATAAGTTATGGGCTATAATTGCAGAGAGTCATGCAACAAGAGTTGTACTTTTCCATTTTCCTCTTGCACAAGTCTTGTTTTAATGCCCTTCCGCCTGCCCCCCCCCCCCCCTCCCCGTTCCTTCAGACTTACAGCACCTCAGAGCAGATTGACATAATCAGGAGCTTGACCAAAACAAAAGAAAAATATCAGCAGGATAGTGTCCCAGTTAAAAAGAAAAGGGAAATAAACTGTCCATTGTGAAAGCTGGCTGGGTTAAATACATTTCTATCTACATTTATTTAAGAATATGTACCTGAAGAGGGCATCCATATGCCATGAGTTGAACACCATATAAATATAAATGTTCATCAATACACACAGATAAACATGTTGCATTGAGAATCCATATTCACACACTAATATGAGCATGGGAATGTTTGCTTTGTTTCTGTGAAGGTAGATGGTATTTCAGGGGCAAAAGATGCAGATCAGCATTCCTTCACTGATCTCACCACAAACTGTTCTGAAACACAGCAAGAAGAGCAAATCCTGGGGCTACTGAAGATTTATTGCCCAACTGACTTAATACCCTTGAACCCGAACCAAATCACAGTTTGCTGTCTTGACAAGAAGACACCATGTCCTTAAAAAAAAACAAAAAACTTCTATGCAATGGAGGGCACAGTGGAATTTCTTGGCCCAGTCTCACTAGAACAGATTATGATTTGGTGTCTCTGTGTTTCCACTCAACAGCACAGAACAGGGATGATGTGCCTTTTTGGGCTGAAACCTTCCAGAGCAAGGGCTTTATCTCCTGCAGGCCTTTCCTGCACATCAACGATCCTTTTCCCAAAATGTTATTTTTTCCAGCACTGTGTCTTAATCATCCCTTCTCATGTCAGTGTTTGACTGCTGAAATTGCAGAGTGCCTGCTAATAGCTGCACAGCCAAATCATTTCTCCTCCAATCAAACATGCTTGATGGTGAAAAGCCCACTCAAAAATGTGGGACCCTTTGTTATTTTCCTAAATGTCTGTGGATTGGGTTGTTGAAGTAGTTGATTGTTATTGTTTACAGTGGACCCTGTTTGGATCAGGACCAGTTGCTTAATTGAAGTCCTTTGAATAAACAGAAGCATTCAGTGATGGTGATTTTCCAACATTCCTTTAATTTCTCCTCTTATTGCAGTAAGTGACGTTTTAAATGATCACAGTTTAGAAAAATAAAGGTCCCTATTTTGGATGCTCCAGACTCTCTCAGTCGCAAGCCAAAGGACAGGTGTATGAATTGTTTAAAAAAAAAAAAAGAAAAAGAACATACAGGGTGCTCAGGAGTGCAGAATAAATCTATGTATTTCCCAATCAGAGAACAAAGAAATGTACTGTTTTGATTGCTTGGAACAAGGGCAACACAGAAAACAGGTCAGCTGACCCATTTTTTCAAGCACCACTCACCCAGTGCAACAGATGGCACCATGCAGATGGTAAGGGTATGGTCAGCCGTTGAAGGAGAGAGGCATGGATATACTCCTGCCATGGTCTGAGTGTGTGTGTGCAGTGGGTTTCAAGGTGGCTATGCAGCACTATGGACTGTATTAGGCTTTACAAATTAAAACAAAAACAACAAAAAAGTTTACAAGGCATAATGTAGGCTTAATATGCTAACCTCCATTTAGTGGTAAACAGTCAAACCTACTCTGCAATATGTCAGAGTGTCTCGTGTAGACTAAAGCCTCAGTGGAGCCCACACTGAAAGCTTTATATTCATAATGTTCGTGTCGGGGACAGTTACGTCCTCCAGAAGAGGCATTTTTAATTTTTTTTTTTCAAATTTATGTTTAAAAACACCTTGAACAAAAAAGTCAATCCAAGCAGTTTTAAATAAGATCTGTCCTATAATCTTTGGAACAAAGTGTTTTAACTTGTTGAGCTGAAAGTAAGAAATCCCTCTTTCACCCATGAAGGTCTCAATTTTCTGTTTCACTCTTTCTTGTAGGCCTGTTTTCGTTCAGCTCTATGGGAGGAAATTTCTCTTACCATGCTCTGAGTTTGTTTCTTTCCTTTGCTTCCTTCCTTCTTCAGGCCAAAAACACTCACAGTACACCACTCTCATTCTAATTCTTGTCCCTGATGAAAGGCCTCTGCAGCAGCAGTTTAAGCCCATTTTTTCTTGCATGTCATTACCATGCATGGTTTTACCAACATGTCTCTTTGTCCTAATCCCGAGACATTACTGTCATTAATCTGAAAATGAGGCTGTAGTCATTCTTTGAACAGTAGGTTTGTCAATATAGCAGTTATCAGAGCATGCAATAATTTCAACCTGACTATATCTGTTACTGAGATCACCTCTTTAAATTCTTCAGTGAAAGCTCATACATGCTCCATGTAAGGACACATTGTGTACCACTTAGTTTCATAGCTATGTCTACTTGTGACTTCATTTAGGGGAATGGTTTCCATTTATAGTTACACTAGAGCTGTATGACAAATGAAGTGATGAAAGCAAACAAAGCTTTGTATAGTTAACTGACCACTCTCTTTTTTCACCTCTTTTAAATTTTGCCCAAACTGGAACACTGTCAAAATGTTATGACATGGGTAAGTCATCACAACAAACTCATCTTTCTCATTTTTATAGGTCCTATGAAGAGACTGGTCTACAAACTAAATTTACATTTCAAAAGAGGGAGTTCCTACTCATCTCTTTCTTTAGAAAAGCATCACTGGAATGCTAAATGGGATTAAGTTGAGAGGGAGACGTTTTAGTGAGATTGACAGCACTGAGTGATGACTGCTTGCTTTTGATTTGGCTTTCTTTAAAAAAGATGCCCATTAACCTACACAGCATGTGTTTATGGTGAACCAGAGAGCTAATGGTATTTGTATGCTGTATGCATGTTTCAGCTGGATGTTGCAGAGTTGAATCTCTAAGGAGCTTATGAAAAATCAGTGTGAGGAATAATACAAAAAATGTCAGCCTTTATTTTTCTGGACCTATACTACACCTTTGAGGGAGTACTAAAGAGGAAATCACTACTCTGTCATTATTTCTGCATTATATGAAATTGCAAGTTACAGTTTTCTGTAAAAGTGAGGATGGCCGGGAGTGCCAAAACAGTAACACTAATATGTCAGCTGGGAGGAAGCATAGCTGCACATGTTAGCAGAGTAGCAATGAGCAGACAGATTAAATGGCACAAGCTGTCAAACTGAGTTACAATATTGCTGGAGAGAACCATGACTGCACATTCCTCATGTGAACAAGAACTCATTAAAATCTAAGACTGAATTAGTTTAAATCACTCCTAAGAGAGATAGCAAAAAAAGTTTGAGCACAGCAAAAAAAAAGTACACTGTAAAACAATGAGCAATGATTTGGCAAACCAAAATCAGATCAGTATTGTTATTCTGGAAAATGGGTTTCATCTCATATCATACCATTCTGCATCTTTTTATGTATTCACTCAAGTATTTTTGTTTGACCATATCATGAGAGTCTCTCATTTTGCTAATTAAACTTAGACTCCATAAGGAATCAATATTTTTCTTTTATCACGAAAATAGTGTAATGTCTTTTTTCATCGATGTTCTTGCAACAGAGAAAGGACACAGCAGAAATGACTCATCCTGAAACTCTCTAGAGGTCCACGGGATGTGCGTGGGAACATTCAGCGTTCACATCAACATTATGTCTGTTCTAATGAAAACCTGAATTTCCACCTCAGTGAACGAGTAGCACTGTAAACAACTTCAGGTAAAATGCATAATATTTAGAAAAATGGCTTCCTATTCGACATTATACTTTTTATACCATTTTACCTCGCAGAGTAAATCAGTCTGCCTGCCTCACTGATGCATGAATATTAAAATATAAAGTCGTTTTAAGACAAGAACTGGAAACAGGCCTTATTTGCGCTGCAACAATTCTTTTGTCTATTAAACAGCTCCTACTAGATCGTGGAACCTTCGTTTATGTTCGTCGATCTTCGTAATAGATCGGCGAAACTTGTTCGTGTGAGTGGGCTGAGCACGAGCACTGAACCAGTTTGCGTGTGACTAATCGAGTTTGCCGTTGGGAGTTCACCATTCCCATAGACTGTTCACCTGAGAGACCAAGTAGACTACAGGCAGAGCAGGTGAGTTTTGTGGACTGGTCATATGGAGTTATCTTATGAGTATTCTTTGCCAAGTGTATGGTTAATCAACGTTTCAATGGGCATAAAAATGTTAAGGATTTGTCAGTCGGCGGCTGACTTATACGCAATTTAGAGGACAATTATCTGAAAAAATGCTAGGGCTATTGCAAAGTGCTAACTTTAGGGTAATTTATCAGTTTAATTTAGTTATAGAACTCTTGTATTCACACTACCTTTATCTGACAAAAAAAAAAACAAAACAAACAAACTGCAGTGGTACAGCTATCCGATTAATCAGTACAAACGTTGTCATTTCTATTTCGTATGTTGCAATTGTTTTCACTTTCGCAAAAGTTTAACTGTTGGTAGTGACAGTATTATTGTTCTTGCTCGCTTTTAGCCCAGCGTGTCCCTTCTTGGAACATTCCCCTCTATATTGGAGGAATGTGGTGGTACTGAGTGAAAGAAAAACAAAGTTATTGTGAGGGGCGGTCAGGTTTTCAAAGTAGACAAACTCAGCAGTAGGAAACAATTGAACTTTGCCTTGAACAGCATAAGGGAACATGGCAACGGGTGGATTTAGATCCAACGCAACGACGGACTTTTTGGAAGAGTGGAAGGCAAAACGTGAGAAAATGAGAGCAAAAATGCTTGGTGACATCGCTGCAGCCACCGGCGTGTGTACTGGCAGCGTCTCAACCACTACATCTCATGGGACCAACAGCAATAAAACTGAAGCCCGCAATACAACTCCTCCAACCGAGTTTAACAACAACGGCAATCCAGATCGCGGGAGCTCAGGACCTGTAAATTGTGTCTCATCCTATCCAATGGCTCGGTCATCCTCATCCTCCGCATTGAGGAGACCAGAGGATGACCCTCACCCGGCACCGACCGCAAGGGGAACCGATATCTCAGGAGGAAACCTGAAGAAGGCACCGCAACAGGAGAAAGCGCCTTGCACTCCTCAGACTGATACCAGCCCCACTGCTTGTAATGACAGTGAAAAGGAGAGCCCCACACCTAGCAAAGGCAAGGAGAGGAAGAGCTCTGGTCCTAGTGCCAGGAAAGGCAAAGGCCAAATAGAGAAGAGAAAGTTAAGAGAGAAGCGGAGATCAACAGGTGTTGTCAGTATACCATCCAATGAGGTAAATTTCAACTTTTTTCCTTTTCCCTGTTAGTGTGATGTACTGTGTTTCAGACGGGGTCTCAGACCTGTTCTGTAAGGCATTAATAGACTTAATAACATTAATATCTTTGCGCAGCATTCTTTAGTGACTTTTTAACGTTTATGTGTGGAAAATAGGCAAAAAATGACCTTGTAAGCGCTTCATGAAATCCTCTGAACAAGGTTTTGGCATATTGTATTAGCTGGAATCTTTTACTTCTCTTCTGTAATGATTTCCAAGTATGTGTTATATTTAAATGTTTTTTGTTGTTGTTGTTGAACAAAACAGCAAATGCACATATAATGATGGAGAAAAAAGGAACATGCACTGGAGCGCATACTTGAGTAATCTTAGTGAAAAATGTTACAGAAGTGGGTTGGACAAACATGGAGCAGTCTACCTCAGTATGCTGGAATTGTGTGGAGAACCGTAGTATTGTTGTTTCACTTAAATCATCTCACATCAGCAGCACATTATATTAAAGCCCAGACACTGATGAAAACATGTTGAACCATACTTTATGGTATGCTATAACATTGACCTAACTCCTTAAAGCCACATACTGTGCATAGTGGAGCTCTGACTATGTTTCCCTGCCAGCCAGCCAATGACTATTGCCCTCTGGATAGTTTCTCTTGGAAGTCGACCAGTGTCTCAGTTGGCTCAAGACATCCTGTCATTAGGCTCTGTGCATTGCCAGTGTTAAGTAGTTTGGGAACTAGTCAAGAGCCAAACCATAATGTTAGGCTTCAGTCTGAGAACAGTCATACCAAATATGCACACTCAGGCACAATGGTTTCTCAGGGCTTGTAAATAGAAAAAATGGTAATATCTGGTCTCAAGGTAGCATATTCATTGTGGGAGCAGCGCTTGACATTAATATTTGTCTGCTGTCCGGGACATGGGAAATGAACACCCAGACAACCAAATATAGATTGAAGTTGTCTGAATGGACAAATAAAAAATACGCACAAATCATGAAATTAAACGATTAAGCCATTCCAAGAAGCAAAATGTCCTCTGGATGCTTAGGGGTCCATATTGTTAGTTGCTGCAGCAGTATTAACACTCCTTTGCTTGTTTTCTATGCTTGACACCCTGTCATTTTTAGAATACACATGGTATGTAGACTGGAGCTACAAACAAGTGAGATTGTGGGGTTTTTTTGAAAAATGAGAATGTGTATATAGTATGTTGGTAGTAGAGAGGCACTGGATGCACAGTGACTACATAAGACAATAGTCAAGGCCTCACTGTGATGTGCAAATATTTTCTACACACTAGGCTGGATGCTCCGTATTTGCCCACATTAATCAGAACTGTTGACATTCTTAAGAGGTCTTGCCTATTACACTCCAAGTCTCACCCTTCTGATAGGATATGTATGTGTGTGTGTCTGAACACCTTTGACCCCATGAAATACACTGACCCTTAGAGGAATTTAGCCCTGAGTCCCTTCATATGGTATGCTGAGAAGGTATGGCCTGCAGTAAATAAGTGTGTGGGCTCTTAGTTTTTTGGAAGTTCACTCTTGTGCTGTTGTGTCTGTTTGCTTCCTGATGGCCTGCTGTGGTTCAGGGCCTTTTGATGGAGCCCATTGTTTTGCCGTTTAAGTTTTACAACCTGTTGTGAGTTATGAGGTCTTTATGGAGCCTCCACCACTCTACTCCAGCGCTCCAACATTATTTCATTGTCCCAGCTGGATCTGCCTGATAAGGGCTGGTGTCGGCACACTTGAAAACACACTGAACTTTCTCAGTTTCTCATCTGTAGCTCTGAAAAGATATGACAAGATATATGTATGTCAGCAGCTTTACCAGTTAACTACTTAAAATGGGCCCTCAAATACCATGGTTTTTTTTTTCTCTGTACTTCTCTCAGCGCATGGCATTCTGGAGCATTAATCCACTCTATTTCATGCCTGTCCTTAGTGAAGGCATATCTCTAGTGAACTGACCTTTTCTTCACATGCCTATGTTTTTCATTTGATTTGATTTGTATAGCAGTGAAAACATGGAACTTATTTCATTTTGAGTCATTTGAAACAAGTGAGTGGTGGTAAATACAAGGCCTGTTGTTTCACAGCTTTGCCTCAGCATGTTCATGAACCAATTGTAGATTAAAGTTCAGTGTCTTTTCTTTTTTTCCAGGCTGAACTCAGAAGCCAGTATAAACAGTGTGATATGAAAAATAGAAGAACTTGCTCGAAATGAATTTACAGTGGAAATCTATGTCTCTTTCTTGGTTGGATGTGGTCAAATGTTTTGAGCTCTTGAGATTTAGATCTGGAAAAGATTATTTATCACCAGGGATTTTTTTTCTGGTCCTCAGTCCTCTCTTCTTGTAGTCCCTGAAAGAGATGAATGTTGAAGCCATGTTATGATCACACAAATACACACCATATTTCTCCATTTTCTGTTGAGAGAAATGCTGGAATTGAATCAAAAGAGATATTCTTATCTTGGCTCTTCTTAAAGATGGTGTGTTAGCACCAATGGTGCCCTAATAATCATTGTTTACACAGTGCTCGCAATGAGGGGTAAAGTAGACTATCTGAGCAGAGGGGACATGCTGTGATAGAGGTTTGTGTGAGGGTATTATTTAACTATCCCACACTGTGGATAAATACCCCAGGGTATACCCTGCATGGTGGTTTTAACATTTAAACACCGCAGCAATACTGATTATTTTCAGCCTCTGCAGTTATGAAAACACTTTCTCATGGCCTAGAAGAACATCCAACTGCAGCAGTAGCTTAATAGTAGGAGCAGGCTACTCCTAAGATGAAGACCTTATCTCTCTTATTCCCTTATTCTCTTATCCCTAATTTTCTTGTCTCATTTCTCTCTGGAACTTCTCCACCATGTTCTGTTCACTCTGGAAATGCAGCATGGCTAGAGTTGAGGCCCGATAACCTTGATGATGATAATGATGATGATGACGATGATGATTAGTATTAGCGGTATTGCTGGCAGGTGTACTGAAGTTTATTAATTACAATTAAATTAACTGATGGGCCGGTAAATGAACACCATATCATTTGATGCTATTTGATAAAAAATGTTTACCTCTGTACTTGTCCTGTTTTAAAAAAAACTCAGGGTTACTTCACCTAATAATACAGCATGTAGAACATGCAAAAGTTTAGAGTCAAAATCTTATAAAATTCTGGGAACAGGAAAAAACAAAAAACACATTTTGTGTGTGTGAGTGTGTGTCACTCTGTCACTTTTGATGACTCAGTGTGTAAATAATCTGTTTGAATATAGATTTTTAATAATCTATTTGAATAGAGATATTAAAGACAATATTTGTCCAAATGGACATTAAACTAATTGCCCAACTGGCTCTTCATAAAAAATTTCATGGAGAATGAAAAAGGGCTGAAGGACCTTATTCAGAACTTAGTTATCCAGTTATGTAGTTAGTTATGTTTTCTTTTTGTTCTTTAGTTTAATTCTTTTTCCAAACAAGGCCACTTCATAATCACTGGAAATACCTGTGAAATGCAGTCATAGCCTTAGGTGAGCCAGAGACTAATAGGCTGTTTCTTGTTGTTTTTGCGCGAACAACATTCCAAGCTCTGCCCTAATCCACAGAGTAACTAAAGCTACTGTTTTATATGGAGACATTTTGGCCTCCATATATTTGTTTACGAGTATGCAACTCACATTGGTGTGAAATGTGTCTTGGAATAGAGACATTCCCAAAAGCGATGTCATGGTTCCGTTTGGGGGAAGGGAGGCATGTAGCTGAGAATGACTCAGGACAAGGCATGCAGGAAAGCCCCTCACCTTTCCCTGAATGATCTCTTAACACATCAGAAATGTAGTTTCCTGCATAATGGGCAGTGTAACTGGTGTTTTCTGCTGTTTTAGGAACATTGTGTAAACATCAGCTCTCATTTTTAAGTGCTTCTCACTTGGTGAAGCATGATGTTCTACCACCCATTAAGCTGTCAGGGTAAATCATCACACTTAATTGAGGAGAAGGAATGTAATGAGAAGGGGGGAAAAAAGAAACTGACCCTCTGTCTAAATAGTCATCTCAGCCCTTATATCAGGGCTCTGTGAATGGCCATGTCTTATTGTACCCTTTAATACTTCCACTGTAATTGTAAGTACCCACATTAACAGACTTGGTAATGGCCAGAGATCACAGCCCATCCCGACTTCATGTAAGTAGGATTAATCATAGATTTATCATAAATACTACTGATGCTGCAAGAGAACAACATTTAACTTAACTTTAGCTCAACAGTATGGAATGCATTGCTACATTATAGCCTACTATAGCCTACAGATTAGTGGATTTCAGCTGAGAGAGCACATTGGGATATGAATGGATGGCTGGCTGGATGACTGTGACTCAGGAGTTTGACAGGGGATGGTGGACACAACCCCTGAAATAGACCTTTACTGTCTATCCGTTTGGATTGTACTTTCTGTTTGCACGAGAAACTCCTCACTGCTCCATGAGTGTTAAAGTGACGCAGTTGTTGCGTCTGACTTGTAACTGATTAACCCAAGGTAAGCAGAATCAGTAGGAGGGCAGTTGAGTGTTCTTGTGATTGTTTTACTCCACAACATTTGAGTATGGTTGATGTCTCAGCACATTATTTAAAAAAAAAATTGTTTAATATCTGTTTATTTTTGGCCTGTTTCATGAGGCCTTGTAAATGTACTGGGTAGAATACCAGACAGATCACAGTGATGATAATCACATTATTACTTTCTGTGGTGTTTCACCAGGATGTTGAAAACCATGTTCTCATAAATAATACATCCCATCTTAAAAACAAAACAATTCAGCAAATCTTAGTCAGTCAAACTTGGCTTATGAACTTATCAGTTTGACCAGTGCTGCTCACTGTTCATCCATCACAGCAATACACAAGCTAAGAGGGCTCTGTGTAGCACAGCAGTGGAAAGGGATTATAGTCTGTCTGGTGAGCTGTTGGATTGTACCCGATTGCTGAAGCCACCCCACTGAAACCCATTTGTTGCTTTGGGAAAGTGTAAATGTAACTTGTTTGTTCAACATTCCTGTCTGTTCTGTGGTGCTTGGGAGGATTTGTGAGTCAGCGGTAATCAGGCCACTCTGCGTGATTAGGCATTTGGGAGCCTGTCCATTTATATTCATTACAGTAGAATAATACAGATCTCTTGTCTGCCTCTCTCTCACTCTCTCATTCACTCACTCACTCACTCACTCACTCACTCACTCTCTGTCTCTCTCTCTCTCCCTCTTTCTCTCTCTCACACACTCACACACACACACACACACACCCTTACTCTGAGCCCAGCTGAGTGTAAGAGGGTGCAACTGTGGGTCCCTAAATTTCACAGTTTCATTTCACCAAACCCAAATTTGATGTGCCTTGACATTCAAAATGACTGTACAGTGCAAGCCACATAAATAGTGGAATGATGTTGATTATTGTGGTTAGTCAAAGTGAAGTGGCCACCACCAACACTGCTGAACTTAGTGTTAATCTTCTGTGTCTTACATCACCATGGATACCTCACTTAGACTTTCACCTCAGATAAATTCTTGTGCAGCTCTTGAACTTAGCACTGTACAGAGATAGGTAGAAAGAATATAGCAAGGAAAGTAATGAAAAAAAACCCTGTAACTGATTAATTTTACCATGGGTATGAAAGTATTCAATACCGTAGCAGTGGTTTACTGGTTAAAAGAATGTAGCTATACTCAGGTTTGCTTTGGCTTTTTTCTTCTCAGAAGTGCACATTCTTGTGCATGCTGAAGGATTTAAGTAGGGCTTTCAGTCATTAAAGACACATTACTTTTGTATGTGCATAACTGAGGAAACTAATATGATATACTTGGGAAAAACCTTCAGGAATCTTAAGTATGTGCTCATGCTTTTGCACTATTATTCTACACCTTTCAACTACTACAAACATCAAAATTGTGATTGTACATTCTGTTCTGATCCACACACAGAGTGTTCTCACAAACCATAGCATGAATGAAATCATTATAGATTCAACTTTATGCGAATGTAAGTTTCAAACACTGCAGATTGAATTAAAAAAATATGAGTCTTAGCAGCCCACATACATGAGGCAGGGATATTTACAACAGTGTGATCAAATACAGAATGAGGAAATACTCAGGTGGTTAGGAGAAATGCCCTCTTGCCACAGGGCCTTCCTTTGAAGTCAGAACCTGACTGAACTCCCTCTGTGTGTGTCTTTGTGTGTGTTTGTGCATGTATGTGTGTGTATTTCACATTGCACAGTATTGGAAAGAAAAAGCCCTGTAAGCTGTTTTTACCTATGCTTGGCATCACTGTAATGAGTCTACTGCAGCATCCTGATAAAAAGCTGTGATTGGCCAGCACTCAGTGTGTGTAGCTCTCTCCTGTGTTCACATGTAGAGGAGGCTGACCTCTATAATCTTTTCCTGCTCATTTCTCAACTGGCTAGCAGTACTCCCAGACTATGTATTTGTTTATCTTTTGTACAAATTCTTTTTGTTGTCTCTGTGTAGTCTATCCTTGCTCTTCACTGGAGTTTTGGTGATAATGTAACCAATGAGTATAAGTTTCATACATTGAAGGCCACTCCCTTTCCACCCCAGAGGCTTGTTTGGATGTAGGAGACTCACTGACTCAAAAGACAACAGAGTCAAGGTGCAGAAATGACAGATTTCAGCTAATTGTTCACAATCATTCCTCCTTGAGTGTAGAGCCCCTTCACCTTAGTGGATGCAAACAAAATACATTACACCTTTGAACTTTTTTGTTGAGATATCTTGATGATGCAGAGTGGTAGGCTATCTGTTTGTCTGTCTGTCTGTTGGTCTATCTGTCTGTCTGTCTGTCTATCTATCTATCTATCTATCTATCTATCTATCTATCTATCTATCTATCTGTCTATCTATCTATCTACCTACCATTTTACTTATAGAGCACATCTTTTTACATTTAACACGCAGGACAAGCATCAACAGTAGATGCTTCTGCCCACTTTTGAAATATTTTTTATAAGTTCACAGGAAAGTACATTTATACTAAATTTGCAGATTTTGCAGGGAGCATTGCAGGGAATCAGCATGCCGTCGTCAGTTTGACATTGACTGAGCTCTGTTTCACTTTCATTCTTTGGTAGTGGCTGTTGAATTAGTATGAAATGACTTCAAAATGTTGAACTGTGTTTGATAGCACTCTCAGAACCAGTTTAAAACAGGGCTAACTATAGCCTAACTATTTGGGTGTGGCTTCAAATAGCACTTTTTTTTTTTTGATGGAGTTTGAACAATGAGTCAGTTTTGCCTTGACTATGCTCTTCATGAAGGCAATGAACTGTATAGAAATTAATTGGAAAGAATATTTTTCTTGGTCCGTTTTTGGCTTTACTGATCCAATGTAGGCCTAATGACAAGTTTGAAAGTACAGGCCAGTTGACCAGTGGTTGCCATGGACTCTGCCATAATGATTGACAACACAGGCATTCCAGATGGGCAACTTTTTGTCCTTGCAATGGAGTGGGAGGCATTGCAATGTACAACATGCAGCCAAGTCAATGAAGCATCTTGTTTGTTTAGCCCAAGTTTAGGTCAAAGTGCTAGTCTGGGAATTCCCCGCATCCCCACCACTCCTTTGTCTCATGTGATGACAAAAATAAGACCTAATTTCAGCAATACCTGTTTATCTTTGTCGCTGATGCTTTATTATTTTATTTTGCTTGAAGTGAGTACATATTTGAATATTGAATGCACAGATGTCTGTCTCTGGACTATGGCTGAAAATATGAGGTGACACTTATCTGAGGGGCATTCTCTTTAATTGCGAGTTCTCCAGCTGAAAGCTCTGAAGTGGTGAACTGAGAGGATCAGTATGAGACTGGCTCTGTGAGTGTTAGCCTTTGCTTGTATAATAGCCTGACCTTGTATAAGATGCATGACCAGTGAAGTGCCCCACTTTGGTGTGACGGATTAGATTTTCATCATAAGACATCCTCCTTGATTCAGACCGTTTGGTTTGCATTGCTTTTGTCTTGTCTCTTTTTTCCTCTTTACCTCATCCGTCCTTCCTCTTTGATCTGCTTGGATGACTCTTAACCTTCAGATATGCATGATTTATTTATGTGTTCTTGGTTTAGGGTTTTTCTTTTCCCATTTGCCTTTTTTGTGCTGCTTTTTGCAGGCCTGCTTGTCATTTGAAATGATTTGCATGAGACTTGCCATACAAGTCCCACAGTCCTCAAAGTGGCTGTTTGTTTATCTGATGCTTTTCCCTTATTGTGTGGTTTAGACTCATGTGTAAACATGAGTGTGGCCTCTGTATGTGTCTCTCATTCCTGGAGAAAACCTCGACAGCTCAAGATCAGGATGAACAGAGGGTTGCATCAGCCACTTCCTCAGTCCTTCAGGCAGGATTTATCTTTCTTGTCAAACTGAAAGGTCACCCAATCTAGAGTCAACAGACTTCAGCATTCTGGCACTGAGAAAGATACAAAGGGATCTTTATCAATTCAAAACCACCCATGGAGCCCTAGTTTCACATGTTTCAGTCAGTGTAAAATATGCTGTGATTTGCAATCAGTGTCAAATTTTATACTCAAACAGAAGTGTATTATGAGAAAGTTGATGCCGTAAAAGGATTTTATAAAAGGATTTCAAGTGTATGATGACAAAGTTGATGCTGCATGGCTCAAATACTAACTGCTCAGACTGAATGGCTGACATCTGTTGGGAAGTGTAAAATGTTCCACACTTTTTATTAGTTTGTAAAGGGATTCTTTATTGCCAGAGTAGTTCCCGGTCCTATTTACATTAACAGTCACTGTTTAATGCAATGGCAATGCCTAATGTCATAGTAGAACAAGGAAAATAAATTGCCTAATGGTTTTCTGTTAGTGGTGTTCTTACAGAATGCACTAACGACATGGCATTATGCTGTAGCCAGCATAGAGTACTTAAGTAACATTTATGATTCTCCTGTTGGATTGTGATTTGAATGATTCACTATGTTTTAGCTGAGAGAAGTGAGCACAAAGAATCTATCAACAGTCCCTAGAACTACTGTGTTGATCCAAAAGAACACATATCCTACAATTTTTTTTTTTACAAGGATATTTGCCACAGCTAAATTGACTGCCGCCACTCACCCTTTTGATGTGGTCAGTGTAACATTTGAAAATGAACCTCTTGCTTCTTGCATGTTACTCTTAGATCATTCACTCACAGCAACCCTAGTATGAGTGAGCAGACTGTTAAAAGGTATTATAAAATTTGTTTCTTTTTCTTTTATTGTAGGATTTATAGCAACATCCTGGCATGTCATTATATTGTTACCATGCCAACAGAGAGCTGTATTGTCCATGTCTCAATTGAGGTGCATAGGGTTCACCTTTTTAACCAGTCCCTTTGGCTGATGTGGTTTAGAACCAGAAATGAATAGAAGGTGACTCACAGCCTGTTAATGACTGTACACAATGGCCACCATACACAGAATACCCCTCTGGGCATGGTAAACGTGCTCCAATGATTTCAGTCTGAACTGGAGATTAACAGCGAGAAAATCTGAGAAAGAGGCTGGAATGTTCATTGGCTTGTGAAGTATGCAGGTGCATTGTCTTGTTTCTCATGTGTTGTATCATGTTTTACTGATTTTCAATAGTTTTTCCTCATGGATTCATCAATATCCATTCTTCTTGTGTTAAAAGCAAGCCAACACTGTAGTGTCATCTGTCAAAAGGGTACAGCTTGTGTCCTTGCAAATTCTATTCAGTAATTGGATGAAAAGATTGGATGATAGAACTATCCCATCATTGTTGACTTTTATGGCAGAAAGAGTTCATATTTGTTTTCTCATCCTCCTCTGGAACAGTGATTGGAATGCCATGTAGCCTATGAAGTTGTTTTTGACGCACTAGACTGATGTGTATAGTGATAGATTTGAGACTATGCAGATCACATATAGAGATGCAACTTCCTTCTCATTCTTTCTGGACCATTCCATCTCAAATCATCCACCATAAGACCCAACATCTCAGATTGTTCTTCAGTGATCTGTATAAGGATAGGTGAGCTTAGCAGCAGTCCTGTAACAGTAGTCCTGTAAACTCCAGTATTTTGTAAAAATTGATTTAATCTTTGAAAAATGAAGCAAACTGGTTTGCCCCAGAATCTTTACTCATGATTATTATTGCTCAGGGAACCTAAGGAAATGCCAAAACTTAACCTATGGAGCACTGCACACCTTAACATAATTTACACTATGGCAGTGGCTTGCAGCGTTGCTTTCTCATCAGTTTTTGACTTTGTGTGAGATTATGCTATAATAATATCATTCTCTATCCACCAGATGCTGTTGTTCCTAGATAAGAAAATGTGGAAGATGAAAAATGGCATTTTAGAAGCCTTACCTTCAAGTGATTAAGATTAAAATGAGATTTAGGATTGGTGACATTCAGGCTCACACATTTTGAAACTCAAACAAGATTGGGGTTCATGCCCACCCTTTTTACACCTGGACTCTAAACCTGTCTCCAAGCATATTTACTCTTTGCTATTTCCTACAACTGAAAATACAAACTACTGGAATAAAATGATTTATAGGAGGTTTGAGAGGAAAATACTGAGGGAGTTCCTCACCAATCAAAGACCTCAGCTGCATGAAGCAGCTTCCCACTTCATTATCCAATCCTGCCGGCTGACATTTCTTTAAAATACTTCATTTCTGTTAATTACGCACTGTTGCATTATTCTTAACTCTGCACAACGATACGCCTTTATCCCCTGAAGCTTTACCAATGATAACATGTTTTTCATGTTTTCTTGCCAAAGAACAGCAGCATCTCATGGGTCCAAAGTGCTGTTATCTTAGTATCACTATGGTATGAGACAATAACAGTTGAATCTGATTGTCATAGAGAACTGACTTTGCATATTGTATGTTTGGTAGGCTTGAGGTGAGGTATGGTGGCATCCATAGGTGGGGTTTGATCTTTTGTCATCATTGTAATCAATTAAGGTGGAGTACTGGACAACTTGAATCTTGGAAGCTATTTTTGTCTTATATATTTTGGTTCCTAAGGTATTGAAGTGTTTATTGCAGGTGCAGCCATTCAGCTTGTTACAAAACAACGTTACATTTGAATGAATATTATTTTAGCCTAACTGCAAATCATTTAGAACATTTTTGGGCAGTGGGTGTTTACATCCACTTTTCTACATGATTTTCTGTGTTGTAGGATAAGTCTGACTCTGATCAGTGAGAGTTACATCACAGTGAAGGCTTAAACTTTGTGTTTTCCCAACACCTTTCTTAATAAAGAGGTTCCACCCATGTTTACTTTTCTGTACTGGCTTACAAGGCATTCCACTGAGGTTACAGTGCCATTACGTAGTTGTGATCTTATTGTCATCTATCCTTAAGGCTCTGTTTTTTTTTTTACATACATTATCAGTCTACACTAAGTTGTTTAATATTTGGGTGGCAGTATAGGTGATGAAATTGGTGAAAACTTTTTTATTTTACTTCACCATGGCACTATGCTATTTCCATGCCAACAATTTCATGACACTGTATGGCACTATGTTATTTCCATGCCACCGTTTTCACAGATTAACTGAATAAGGACTTTCAATGAACTCCATTTGTTTGTACTTGTATTCCCTGTTTTTATCTTGTCACATTTTAATAAAAGAAAATGATTAAGGATATTTGCTCACTTACAGTAATTTTTTAACAGGATCTAGGCTGTTCGTCTTGCTAGTGCAGTTGTGATACTGAAAAATGTTGATTACGAGGGGGCTTTTCATAAAAATTTTGCTGAGGTAAAATGATATTGGTTTGACATCCAGGTATGATCTTAATCACCTCTCCTGTGTTCAGTAAGGGGTGCTGGCTCCATTTTAAACCCATGAAGTGACTGCCTTATCAGGTAATTAAATCTCAGTACTGGGGCTGGACTGTTGCCTTAGTCACATTAATCTGATGAACATGTTTCTACATGGCTACACTGACAGCCCGTGATGAATTGCACCCTCCTCCCACTCCAGTCGTTTCTCTCTCCCTTTTCCCTTACATGTAGAGGATTACTTTGGTTTCAAACATCAAGGCTTTAATTGGTTGCATATCAGCACAGCTTGATAAATGTGACTCTTAAGAAGAATGTACCCTTGTATATGTGTGTGCATGTGTTGTCTTTTAGCCTTAGGATCTCAGTTCAGAGATACACCTTTCTTGTATAGTTTTAGTGTTCAACCTGGGACTGTAACAGTTTCTCAGGGGGCCTGTGGAGCTGTTGGGTGTCAAGCAAGTAAGTATAGTTTTAGGGAACAGAACTTACTCTCCCTGTGTCCAGCTGCTTTACTGGTAATGTCACTGGCTATGCGACCTATCTAAAAACCAAACAAATTGCTTCAAAAAATGGACATGTAGTTAAACTGATGTTAAACTAAAGGTTGATATACTTCTGTATAGGCTCCAGAGCAGTAGATTATGCAAGTGTGTTGTGAGCATTTATACTTGTGCGCTGGTGTGTGTGCGCATTGCTCTGCAATTATACCGTCAAAACGCTATGTCACTGTGTTGAGTTTCTTCGCGTACTTCAACCAATGGCGACTGAAACTGAGCAGATTATGTTGGACTTGGAGCTAATAAATGTTGGACAGCAGTTACGTTTACTGAAATCACTGCAACGCAGTACCTTTTTCGGAGGCGAATGTAGGTCTACTTGTCCATCAAGTTCTTCCATCTCTTTGCACATTCTGTGTACATTCCGTGAATTTGCTGCTGCTTGCCAGTCTATGTAATGTGGCGAAGAAGAGTCGTACAAATGTAATATTTATGGACTTTCCTCAGTTATCCTCTCCTTGATTTGGTCCAATCCCAGTTGTTGCAGTATATGTCGTGTAGTTACATTTCTGGGGAGGTGCGCGTCAGGCTACGGCGTAGGTGTTAGCTATGTGGCTATGCTGATCCGATTTGATGCAGAAGTATAAATTGGCCTTGACACTATTAGGTATGTCCTAATAGTGGCAATAGTGCACAACCTGAAAATAGGGATGGATGCAAAATGTGGAGACTTCATCAGCTAATGCTTGTGATGAGTTAAATTTTTTCATTTGAAATGTTGCCTTGGCTGAAAAATAGGATATTGCTATTTTATTTTATGTTGAATAAATTATTAAGGATATGCTATGCTTCAAATGAACTTGAAGACTCGTGGCTGCCCTACAGACAAATTTTCCATCTCTCACTTGTTTTTTATTCTTGCCAAACAACAACATACAGCAATGCGATCAACATCAATATTTCACTATTGTGTTCTCACCTTGGCAAAAATTAGAACTGACATGATCTTTGAGCTTTGATATATTTGTTCCAACATCCTGTCATTAGTCTCCTCAACTGGAAGTAATAGGGGTATTTGGTGCTACACATTCAGCATTATATATAAATAACATTTTTTCTTTCATTTATTTTTGCATGGTTTTTTTTGGGTAGAAAACATTGTACCGTGTTTCCTCTGACCCTGTAGTAGTTCAGAAAAAATGAAATATTGGTGAACTGTTCCTTTAACACAGAATTTAACCTAACGGAAGATGGTTAGAATCATCTTTTTAATCATCATGACCTTGAACATGCACTATTCATTGATCATATTGTACCAGATGGATTCCTGAGGCCTCATTTGCAATTTACCATTATGTAGCCCTTTACAGAGTCCCATCCAACCCAGTCTCAGTTTTCTTATGCAAAGAAACTGATGCTTTCCACTGTGGAAGTTCTACACACTGAGTAAACAGTGATAGCACAAGAGGTCCAGGCCATGGAAAGAATGACAGCCTTTTTTTTTTTCTTTTTTTAACTCCGTGGACAGTTGTTTGTCCAGAAAGCAACATCCCTTCTGCTGGGGCGGCTTGGGAGGGGGTGTTGTGATTGATCTCAAAGATCCCAGTTTTCTCATGAATAACAAACATTACACATGGCTTGAAGGCATTCTTACCGACAGTTCTTTTCTCCCAGATCACCTTGGGCACTCTGGCCTTTTCAAAAGAACCATAGACTTTATTGCACCGTTCTGATGGTTTTCCTCTGCAGGCTAGGACTTAGGATGTGGAAGCAGATGTATGAGCTCTGGTACAACGGAGGACGCAGATCGCTTGACATCTGAGTTGCGGCTCTCCTCAGGGAAAGTTTAGATAAGCAAGGTGAGCTGCTCTGCCTCACAGATGGAAGTTGTCTATCTGCTCTGTGTGGATAGGAACTGATGGCACATGAAAACCTTAAGACTTTGTGTACCCCAGAGCTTCCTGGAACATGTGACTCATTGCACACCTTGCGTGTCAGCTTTAAATTTGTCAGCTGAGCTGCTACCGCAAGCGATGCAATCTTTCTGGATTTTTCTTTTCTTTTCTTTTTTTTTTTCAAGCAGGAAGGTTTGGTTGGTGTTATCTCAGGGGCAACCTCCATCATCTCAGTCATTTGTGCTCTCGTACTGCTCCTTCAACCAGTGCTTGGAGGTTAAGGCGAGTGGGAGATAGTGGGATTTCAGTAATGGTTCTGTGGTAACACAGGGCCATTTCAATCTTATAGCTGTGCCTCTGTCTGAGAGAACAAGCCAGTGAGGTCTATAAGGAAATCACTTGCACTGATCCTCTCTAATAGAGCGCTGAAAAGTGAGAGATAGCATCTGCATTCCACACACTTATTTATATGTAAATGCAGGTGATACTGAACCGCAGTAAGTCAAAAGTGCATGTGTTAGTGATGGAGAGAGAAAGTGTGTATGTGTACTCAGAATTCCTGTCAGTCCTGTTATTTTTGGTTTAGGCATGCTTGCTATTCTGCTGGTGGAGCAGAGCTCTGGCGAGGAATGCACTAATCGCACAGTTCTGTTCTCCCTGGCCAGCCTGTCTTTTGTCTGCACTTCAAAACAAAAGTATGCTCCACCCTCCACCACCACCAATGATTTTGTGCATTTCCTTTCCATCTGGAGGGCAGGGACTGATAGGAAAGTGTGTCTGATTTTTTTTCCCTCCAATAAACAAGTACACAGGCACAAAAAAATGTTGTGAAACTTTTGGTAATACAGTTAAAATGCTATACCCTGCTCTGAGGCAGGTCGAACAATGGACCTCATTCAGATCAAACTGTATTACTCAGTATTAATGGGTGTTACTTCAACTCAACTCTCTGCATGCCACACCCATCTTATGGTATTTACCCAGTATCCACAGGCCTATATGTGTAGTGCTGCTTCACATGTAATGGTGATGTAATGGTGATAAACCACCTGAAATGCCATCTCCACCCATATAATTCCCCTCAGACGTGTTACGCAGGAGATTTAGCGATTTCATTTCCTGACCTTGTTGGGCTTAACAGACTGACAAACAATGCCCAACCGTAATGAGGCACGAGCCATTCTAATACAGCTGACACAGATTGGCCTGTGAAGGACAGTGGTTTGTTTGTTTTAGTTGAAATTCAAAAGTGTCTAGTTCCAAGAAAACAGCAGTTTGTTGTTTAAATACTACTCTTTTTGCCCTGACAGTGTTGCCTGAAAGAAGCAAAAGCTCAGCACATACATAGTACATTTGATCATTTTTGACTTAAAAGAGACATTTAGATTTATTTTTTAACAATTTTGTTTTAAAATATGGATTAGTTCATAGAGGCAGCTGCTTTCTAAATAAACATTGCTTTCTATATAAACACTTTGCTGAAATATTTTCTCTTTCTGTTTTAGCTGTTTAATTGGTTTCTATATTTTTTCAGTACAGTGTAGCTGATACTTTATGAATGTGACTGAGTGTTGTAAGCAGTAATCTTTGAATGCTGCCACTCCATTTGTTCAACGACTGTACTGCTTGTGCTAGGACAAATTTCTGAAATTGCTTGGCTTGGAAACACATAATTGAATTTTTATAAGTGGATACAGATTTGCTGTTGTAGGTGTTTGAGTTCTGCTGCTAATATTTTTCTATGACCTCATTTCAGAGATTGAATTGAAATGTAATGTGAATGTAATGAAGTGTTTGCTATTACTTAATTCAACCTTGTTGTGGGTAAGCACTCAGGTACATCAGCCAATAAACCACACTAAAACCCAGATTGGAAAAGTAGCATGATTACTGATGATATTATGTCTAGTGAATTGCTATTCCGTGGTTGAACGTCTATTTTTGTTGTCTCTAAAGTGTCTGTAGCAAACCTCCCTCCCTCCCTCCCTCCCTCTCTCTCTCTCTCTCTCTCTCTCTCTCTCTCTATCTATCTGTCTCTCTCTCTGTCCCTCTCTCTGTATAAACAGCAGGACCAGATGTGTACCTGTCATGGAAAATATCACAGTCTTGCCTCTTCATCTTTTTTTTTTTTTTTTTTTACATTTCACGGTTTCTTTGTCCTGCTGTTTGTTTACGATAGCAAGGAGACAAAATTATTTGATCATTGCTCCAGTATTTGGAGATGCTTGTTTACTTTACTCCATTTTTGAGATGTAAGGTTGCTTGTGGACTCAGGAGATTTATGCTTGTTCTCTGTGTTGTCCAGATGTAATGCTTTCTCTGGATGCCTGCTCCAGTACATTTTTTAAGCTGATGAAAATGAAGTCCACAGCTACAGGGGCCCCGAGTCACACCGGAGCAAAATGTACTGGATGATTTAACATAGTTGACTGATATGCCATATTCTCCTCTCCGCGCTGGGGAGAAGATAAATCTACATTTTATTTTTTCCCTCCATTTTTCCCTCTCATTCAAGAGTGCTCAGGTTCTTTAAGAACACTTTTCTACATACATATACTAGATATTGTACCAAATAAACCACACCGGCTAAAAAGAAACTTATATTTTTGCTGTGGTTGTACTGGGAGGGGGGGCGTTATTTGGGTTCGGCAAAATTGTTCTCATCTTTGTAGCTTAGGCTGTCCAGATTGCTACATCTCAGGAATCTCTGCTGGCATAATTAAGGATATTGCCAGTGTGGACTTTAAGGGTATTTCACAGCATGACCAAGCAACCTCACCCATGAGAATTAACTCTTTGATCTGGCTCCAAGCAGCATATGTTGTGCCAGTCTTCAAGCCATCCTAGATGAGTGACGCTACCAAGCAAGTAAAAAGTGTTATGTAACAGTCATAATATTCGGTGCTTGTTCCAGTTTCACCCAGGGTCACTGTCTCCTCATATCAACCCATCTTTATGTTTGCAAAGCAGCCTCCTCCACTGACCTCTTCACTAGATCAGTTACACTATGCTGCCTGTCAGCATGATGGGCTGAGTTACTGGTGAAGTTTCTGCGTGTAAGACCATTGTTTAATAACATGCTGTTTTGACATCTGTAAGATGTCAGAGTATTTCAGAATGACTGCAACTGCTCCAAACTAACCAAAGCACTGAGCTTCAAAGTAGGAATAGGAGTAGGAATAGGGTTGTTTTTTTAGCCAATTATATTTTGTTCGCTTAGGCTTTGTTCCTCATCTTGCGTCAGCTCTGTCCTTAATCTAATTTCCAAAAGAGCATCCCTGAATGCTGCTGTGTGGATCAGAGCGAAAATATGGAATGGAGGGTGTGGTGTACCAGCATGTTCAGACAGGATGGGGCTCTGATAGACAGGTAAAGGTGAGACATCTCTTCAGAAAGTAAAATGGAGCAAGTTTTAGGCACCAGACTTTTTAAGCTGTCACAAAAGGTTTGCACACTGTATGCAAATCCTTGACACATCACTTCTTCATATTGTAGTAAATAAAGAACTGATATATTTTGAACATGCCCAGACTATTGCCGAACGCAACTGCAGGTCGGTCAAAGAAAAAGGCCATTCAAAGAACGACTTATTCTTTCTTCCCTCTCAGCAATCCCATACAGCAATAAAACAATAAACATCCAAAGTTTTTTTTTTTGGCCATTAAGTTCAGTTCTTTTCATAATAACTGCATACCATTAATGTGGTCCTGTGTTTATGTTTGCATATCTTGTTTGTATGTGTGAACACACTCATGAGCCTGAACGTGTATGTGTATGTTTGTGTGCAGGATAAGATGTCTGGCTCTGTCAGAGAGCAGAGGGGCTTTTTAAAGGCTTGCGCTGTGGGCTATGCATTTGATGTCTTTTGAAGCCTCACACTCAAGGGATCCCACTGTTGGAGACTCACTCACTGCAAATAAAATGTATCAAATAGCAGTTAGTATCCACTGGGCAATAAGAATTTAATTATGTACTCTTTTTTTTTTTTCCTTCAACATCTTCACAGGATCAGTCTGTGAAATGCCATGACCATTTAAACACCAATTATCTCTGAAGACAATGGTCCATCTAGCTTGAATATTAGTTTATATTCTACATTTTTTCAAGTAATTAGATGCTATTTTGCTCTGTAAAACAAGCAACAAACGAAAATCTGCTACATTTCGACTGATCTAGAACTCGGTTTGAATTTTGTGTTTGTATCTAGTCTTGACCTGAGGCCTCTGACTGAAAAAGCAGTGCGTTTCATTCTCATCACCTCTCTCAGCATGGCCGCTGTGCAGGTCCCACTTAAGCACCAGTGGCTTTAATGGTAGCAGTCAGTTTCTCACCCTGTGTTGTTTAATTTAACACAAAATGAACACTCAGGGGCATCGATAGTGCAGTCGCAGGCTCATCTGCTCCCGGAAAGAGGGTTAACTGTCGATGAAGCTATGTTTAATTGCTCTGATTGCAGCGAATTGCATTATCAGCCTGGGGTCCCTAATTGTGTTTGAGTTGTGCCAGTGTGACTTGGCACACAGCTACACATGTGATCTTCATGATTTTGGCCTTCAATTGTGAGTACTCTTGTGTTTCAGTGTAGTGAATTGCAGCTGTGTTGTTAACCACACAAAGCAGTGCATCTTGATTTCCCTCAAAAGTATTATTACCCCCTTAGGACAATAGCAGAAATGAAATCTGATCAGTAGAATTATTTATTGAAAGGTCCTTTGCTTTATAAAGTCCACAATAAAGTCAGAATCTAGGGTTGAAGGTATTAATAGCCATACCGAAAGTCATTCTTATGGTGGCCTTTACATGCTCAGGTAGAAAAGACTGAAAATGGTAAGGCTCAGAACACTGATCAAGTACCAGAAAACAGAGAAAAGCACTGGCCCTTTCTTTATTTTTCACAGTACATGTTTCACATTTGGACATTACATAATAAAGGGAATCATCTTGAATTTCTGAAAGAATTTTTCATGTGTTTGATGTAACTTGAACTGTGACATGTACTCTCTTGAACTCAAGAACATTCTTTGTGTAAGGAGTACGAAGAAGCAGGCTCAAGGGTTCTCTCCTACTGAGAATCAGCTTCAGGACAATTTCATTACTTGTGCACTGATTTAGGAAGCATTCCCAAAGAAAACAGAACAACATGACCCTCCCCCCCAGTCTGAAGCTCTGAGTTTGAGCAGGAACATCTCAAATCAGAACAGGATGTTTACATTCAGCCTGTAGACTGAGAGTTAGCCATCCAAGTCTCGAATGCCAGAGGAACTGTGTCGCTTGTTTGTCTCTTTCACACGTATTTCTCCGAAGGCCAGATGAGAAGAACTAGATTATGAAAATAATCAGTGCTTTTTGTTTTTGTGGAGGTTGAATGTTGTCTGTCAATCCCTCCAAGAAGACAGGTAGGACAGGAAACACGTGCTTTTCCTTTTCCATTGTTGCTGTTAATGTTTTATTAAATTAGAGGTCAGTAGACTTTTTTGGTTTGTTTGTTCTGAGTTCTGTTGAATTTGAATGGCCCATTAGGGATTCTGCAAAACCAGGCCTGAAACCTGAAGCACAAACCCTCAGCTCATGTCCCCCAGCTCAGCTCAACAACTCAATCTGGACTCCAGCCATCAGCAAAGCAATCCATTTCACTCCACATTTAATCACTTAACCAGACTATCATTTAAGGGGGAAAAGCTGATTTATTCATTTAATGTCTGCTGTCATGCCTCAGGAAACAGTAGCACGACTTTGCATAAGGCCAAAACAAACTTCTACATTAAGTGTACTTTCTTGATGATATTACATGGGTGCCACTTGTGCTTAGATAGCCATGCACCAGTCCAATACCCTTCAGCATGTAGTCTAATTCATCAAATATGTGTGTGGAGGATTAAGTTCTCTGTGTGTTCCCATCAGGTAACTCTGAGGAATTTGAGGATTTGCTGTCCTCTGGAATAGCAAACACTCAAATATGTCTCCCTTTTTTCTTAGTTATTTTTTTCTGTTCTTCATGTTCATGAATTCTCAATTAGTTTTCAACAGTTGTCCCCTCTTCAAGAATCTGCACTGGAAATGAAAAGTGAAGTACTCTAGCTATGAAATTAACTGGCTGGCAAAAACTGGGTACGTTTTTCTTCTTCAGGACTGTCACTCATGAATATCCACTAATGTAAAATAGCTGTGAGTTCATTTTGTTTGTGAGTTCCAAGTTTGAGCTCTGTGTCAATTTTGATCTTTGGAAATAAAAATCATTATTTCATTTGTCTGAGTGAAGAGTATTGTGTTTTGGTTGTATATTTTTAGGTATGTTATTTTTTATGTTATTTTTTGTATACTTATATGGTCCACAAGATATATATGTTTGGTTGGTGTAAGACTTTATTATAACAGTTATAAAACAGTTTACCCTCAAACAGCATTCAAGCCCAGTGTCCTGCAGCACCTGTAGGAATGTTTTTCGGAGATATCTAGGGCTTTCATATTCTTTGATAGACAGTTTTATGAAGGATTTTCACAATATTATGGAATGGTGAAATGACACTTTAAGCCCCACGAAGTGCTTCTCATGCTTTTGGCTCAATCTCTTTGGCCAGGCTGTGGGGTTGGTTCCCCTGTATATCCCTCCCTCTGCATCACAAATGTTCAATGAAGGATGAGGGGAATAATATGGATTGACAAAGCATTCTAGCTTTAAACAAACCTGCCGAGACTATGGGTTGTGCCATCACACTTCTTTCAAAACAGCTGCTTACCGAGGAGGGGTAGGAAAATGTTTTGTTCTGAGGGCATGTAATTTATTTATTGATTTATTTTTCTGTCGTAATTCACTGAATCCAGGTAGGCACAGCTCATTTGCTTGCTGGAGATGGATTTATGCCATCACCTATTTAAGCTAATGTCAGGATGTGTAAGGATAAGAGGAAGTTTATTCTGAGAATCTTTCAAGGATTGTGGCGATGTGGTGCCATCAGGTGCCTTCAGGCTGTTACTGCTCTGCCAGGACCTGTTACTCTGTCTCCATAGAGACAGAGCACTTACTCATATAATAAGATTGGTCCATAAATTTTCCAGTGTCAGCTGTATTAGCCTGCTCTGTCACAAGCACCATCACACAGGTTTACTCCACAGAGTTTATGTGTTGAATGTTTATAGACTTCATGGTCTCAGGTGTGTACTTTCACTAGCTGTCTGCTGTTTGTATGGAAGCATTTTCAGGGCATGTTTTGGAATGTGACACTGTAGAGACCCATTTTAAGTGGTTTGATTTAGAGTGATGGTGCCATTCGTACTCTCAGTGTGAGAAGCCATTTGCGTTGCCATTGTAGCAGGCACCTCTGGGCCTGGCTTTACAGACGCCCAGCATCTCTGTAACTCTTTTGATAGCTCTATGAAACTAGAATAGTCCCAGCGTTGAGAGGCTCTGAATGCAAGTGCATTCGCAGCCAAGAAACTGTGAGGTGGCAGCCAAAAAACAGTGAGGACTTAACAAAGGACTGGGCCTTGAATGCTGCTTGGCTCTAGCAGTTGATGGCTTGTTCTGTTAGATAAACCCAATCCAAAGGAGGAAACACAGATGGCTTTTTCTTATTTAAGTATCCGATGGTCTTATTGGCTTGGGTGTTTGGGCCAAGACACCTCTCTCTATTGTCGCCTTTTGTCATTTAGAACCACCACTAACACAATAACCCACTGTTAAGCTCTTGGGTTCTGATCTCCTGTAGAATTCTGTGAATCCTCTTGGTGCCAGGTTGCTAGGTATGATTGCCTTAGCAGTAAACAGGCTAAATGAGATGTGTTGTTAAAATAGTGCACTTTGTATTTCTATGGTAGGTCAGGTTGAGGTCAGACACTATATATATTCCAGACATTCCAGGCATGTCAGGGGTATGGAGGAAGTGGATGAGTCTGCCACAACACAGAGGCAGGGGTTAAGACTCAGAGCACTGACAGACACGGGACAGGAGATAAGCAGCCATTAAACCTCCCTCTTACATACTTATCCCTCCCAATACACTACTGTGACTCCCTTGAAGGAACGGCCTACTTGACCATGAGTCAGCACTTATGCTATGAGTCATCATTACAGGAACCAAAGAAAAGGAGAGAGGACAGACTGCTTGATAGACTCGCAGGTTGCGCTTTGCCCATGTATATTATTGTTTTTTGACACACTGCATGCCCTCAGCTCCCAGAATGTGTTCTGAGCATGAAGTGATGGCAAGAGAACAGTAAAACGTTTCTCTGAGTGAATACAGACCACAATCAGCAGCAGAATTTCAAGGACTGGAATGATGGCAAAGAGCTGAGGAGGTGCAACTGCCTGACAGAGATGGGCCTCGAGTCTGTGTTGAGGGGAAGGAAATGTGCATTCCAGCACTTGGGCAAAAACAAGATTAGAAGTTAAAAGAAAAACAGTGCTATCAGCTGCTAGCATTAGCTACACACCGGTGCCCAGTTATTAACATTCATTTAGATGCTGCATGCTTTAACTTCTGCTGAAGTGTTTTAGCAGCCTTACCTCTGGCAATGTTGGGTTCATATCCTTGTTTTGAGTTATGGATCTGTTTCTTGTGGGATGAAGAGGCAGATGTTTAACTGTTTGACCAAAGTGTATTCAAGAAGTTCTTCTGCTAACTTGGTAAAAGCTACTCTATTGTTTATTTTGCAGTACTGCCCCATAGTATGGAAGGAGCAAGAAGTTCTGTAGTCGATATCAGCTGATATCAACATAAAACTTGGGTGTTAGAGCTTCTCTAGTATTTAGTTTTATATGCACACAAAGATGCTGTTGGCTGATTATTTCTATATTTATTTTTAATTACGCCAATTGCATAATTTTGCAGCAGACATTACAGCAGAAAGCATTTAGGCTATCAAATTTTGCCAATCAATGCAAAAACAAAGCTATCAGTTTAGATTTTCCATTACTACAGCTTTTGTGTGATGACACCACTAACACAGTTCACAAGTTCACGTTGTTGCACACATCTTGGCTCAAATCATTTTCAAGGAAGTAAGTATATTTGTTTGTTCAGACAATATTCCTTCTCATAAACTAACAAAGTGCATTTTTGCAGAGCTCCCTCCAACTGTTGCATTCTCAGTGTTGGCCAGAGGGAGCAAAGAGAACTTGTTTGAGAGAACTGATGATACTGTGCTCAGAGCTGTAAGCACAAGTCTGTTTGCAGTTAGAGCATGCTCTCAACCTTAGTCAAACATCAGGGAAAATAAACAGTCAACTAGCTAATGGAGCTCCAGCTGCATAGTGTTTACCCTGTCTCAGGAGCAGGCCAGCAAGGTTTGTGGTGGGTGTTTGTGCAAACATGCTCAGATAAAGATCCTAACCTAGCTAACAACCTCTTTAGGTGTATTTAACAAGAGCTGTCACATGCCAGTCTGAATGGACAAAATAAGGGAACCGGTATAGCTGGTTGATGAGTCCAATTAGCTCTTAAGTGTGAAACTATATTGAACCATACTGTAAATACAATGGCCCTTACTGCTTCCAATTGCTCAGTGTGTTTACACTTAAGTGCTTCGGTGAGCTTTTAGGTGCTCTCCCTGTTTAGGCAGATGTTTCCTTCTACAGCCCACACAAATGATGTATATCTCTGCACTGTATATGAAAGGAAGTTTGGGAGCAGAGGGCGCTATTAAGAGCATTAATTTGGAGTTGACTTAGAGGAGTTGTATTCATAGCTCAATGAGTAATAGAATGGCCTACATTAACTTTAGCACATAGTTGCCTGTGGTAGTAGGAGAAAATACTGACTTTGATTCATCACAATGAACATTACATGAAATTCTGCTACCTTTGGAAATGCCAGGCTGTCTAATGAACCACTGATATGTCTAAATAGAGTGCATTTTCCTTGTTGCAGAAATATAGGAAAACACCAAGCAGCTAAATATTCATTAGGAATTAGAGGCACAACCATGTAATTAGGCAATTCTCCATATGACTGGAAAATTACACTGCACAACGTATGATCAGCAAATTTCATGCATTCATAATATTTTCCTCTATTTTCCTTGGTTGCCGCACAGAAGTGTTTAGTCTGTCAGTCATCTCTGTCTTGCCACCAAGAACATATAAGGAATAGAGTTACTCGCCCAAGCTCAGCTCTCTCTCCCCTCTCCCTGCCTCTGCTCCTGGACAGCAACACCTCAAAGTCAACTCCTGTGAAAGGGCAAAATAGACTTATTCAATTTATTCAGCTATTTTAAGTAAAGTACAAGTGACAGTATCCCACTCATAGGGGAGAAGCATGTGGTGGTTGTCTTAGACACTAGAGTTGGGATATTTCAAGGGATTTTGGTGGTTTGTTAGAAATATGTGGTATCTGAGTGTAAGCTACCATTTTTGGACAGATAGTTTGAAGCAGTGAACACTCCCCTTTCCCCTGCAAACATTCCCCTAAAGCCTCATAAAATGCTTTGTCAAAAGTCTTCCAAAACCACCATGGTTACACATCAAAATCAGTCTGACTGGGAAACTCAGAAAAACACCATGGTACACAAAGAGGCCTGGCCTGATCCAGATTGATCACTTGATTTAAAAATATAATAAGCAATCTAATTTCACATGCAGCTGTGGAGTTTCTAGGCCACTTTGGAGCTTTGTTAACTGCTTTGACCTGTAGAGAAGTTGCTCTTGTGACAGTGAATGTCCTGTTGTTTTTTTTTGTCTGAAAACATGTGCCTTTAAAGGTTATTTAAAAAAGTGGCAGATGGTGGTCAGACCATCTACAACTATTTTTTAGTTGTACATATTGTTTTCCGTAACTTTTTCAAGCCTTCAAAACTTTGCTGCATATTTAATTTTGTTAATATGTAATTTTGCTCTGCAAATGTGAAGAAGTCATTATAGAAAAAACCTTAATATTGCTAAGCTGGTTCACCATGAGTGTTGATCTAAAAACTCCAAAAATCCTGCAGGATTGTCCCCAGGTCCAGCATCTCTTTACCTGGCTGTTTTATGCATGGTTTGAAACTGACCCCCAGATTAGCCTCATGCTCAAAAGTCTCCACATTTCTTAGGAATCTGTGATCTGAAATAAAAAATAAAGTGTATTTCAGGACAGAAAACAGACTGGGACTGGCAGGAGCAGTAAATCTTCTCTGTGGCTTTAGTGAGAGTTAGTCGGTGATGACTGGGAGGCTTTGGGATTGATGAACTTTCATTGCCAGAGACTGCCTCCATCTGCCTGATATATATATTTAAATGTATATGTGTGTCTGTATAAGCCATAATTTTACTTGGTTTAAATGTATTAAATTTAAAGTTAGATAATATAGGTTTAATTCTCAATGGGACAGTAGACCTAATGAATGAGAAAGGCACGAGGATTCAAATCACTGTTGCACTCTGCAGCTAGAACATTTGTCCTCTTTTGTTGTGTGGATGCTGTAGCATCTTTACATACAGGATGCTCATTGCTTATGAAGGTTTCCCTGTGAACCTGGTTGAATATAGATTCAATGAAGTGTCTCTTCTCTCAGATAGGATGTCATTGGCTCTCAGTTCTGATCGACGGGGAGCTGCAGGAAAGCAGTGGGTTGAATTATTTTTCCTGGTCAGGGCTGTGAGCTAGTAATGATGTAAAGACAGTATGCAGCATGAAATCTCCTTTGTGCCAGGTCTCCACATTTGTAATACATCACCTAAATGAACTTGCCGTGCCAAGGCAAGTGACAGTTGATTAATGCACACAAATCATTAAGCAGTACATGCAGTGAGGAGGCCTCCAGAGGGAAAAGCTATTTGAAGTGCCCTTTGGTTGTTTATCAATAAATCTACTAAATAACTATGACAGTGGACTGGCACGCTAAAAAGTCAATTCTTGCCATCTGCTTAGAATCTGTACACGCCTGCTTAAGGCGAGGAGATATCATTTTTATAGGGACAAGTATAGGGGGACTACAGTTAAACAATTGTCTCATTACGGGAAATTCAGAATTCAAAAAAGGAACTATTGTAAATTTAGATGGACAATACATGCATGAACTGGCTTCCTGGGGAGAACAAGTCAATGTAGACCAATATCAGGTTGCATCTATATTTGTATTAATTGGTTTAGACCTGTCAAACGAGTTATAGGGATTTAATGTTCCTTTTGTGCTTTCCTTTGTGAGAGTGGTGCATTCAGTCATGCATAGTGAGATGCGTCGATTCATTTCTGCCCGCATGTTGAGGCAGACACATTGAGCATTCCAGCCTCTAGGAATGGAACATCGTGATGATAAATTGTAGATCATTTTCCACCAAAATGTATTCCTAATAAAACAGTAACCCGTATGGGCATCAACTTTTTTCTTCAAACAAGGCTGTAACTCTGCAGGCGAGAAATCATTTACACTTTGATTTACACTTGAGAGGCCCTGGAGCTGTCCCTGGTCGACATCTCTTGCATTGTAAACAGGAAGGGAAAGGAATTTTAATTCAGCTGCTTCTTTTCAAAATTCACCCCTTAGCCTCCTCCCTCTCCCCTTGGGCAGCCGTCACTACGATTTCATCTACGGGCCCTCTACCAACGGATATTCACCATTCTTGTCCTAGGTCGACCCTTAGGTCCGTCCTCCTGCTTTCACACCACTGTGTAATCTGCATCTTTCAAGTTGATATGTTGTTGTTCCTTTGTCTGCCCCCACCTGCCACTCACAAGCAGACGTTAGCCAGGCTACAACTGAAGTGTAAAATCTCTTTTTTTCTGTTGCCAGTGCCAAAAACAAGCCCGTATATGGATTCAGTAGTTTCACCATCACTTTATATGGAGTCCAAAAAAAAATGTTTGGCAATTCCACATCATTGTGCCAAAAACAGTTACCACTGGCACATTGTTACGCGTAAATATAAATCAGTGTAACTGCAAAATATGTTCTAATGCCTCTTTTAGATATGTCTGTTACACTGTTGCACAGACTATTGTGTAACTTCTATTTATGGATGGATAAGACATTGCTGTGGACAGGGAACGGAAATGTCAGTATTTGGCCTAAGGGCCAGTTTAGACCAATGGTTGTCTTTCCAAAGGCTGGGCTGGGAGCAGCCAAGGGTGGTTACTGTTCCCTTGAGAGGGTCTGCAGGGACTGGAGTATTGAACTCCTTAAAGTAAGTGTGTGTGTGCGTGCGCGTGCGTGCATGTGTGTGTGTGTGTGTCTGTGTGTGTGTGTGTGTGTGTGTGAATTTGGAGTATCCCCAGGAGTGCTGATAAACTTGTTGGCAAGAAAGTTACTGCAAATTGTTTCATTCCTTTTCATCCTTGTAAGGCTATTTTTACCCACCAGTGCCTGTCTGGCAGCACCTTCATTTTTGTTCTACATAGTGAAACAAGAAAGACTGGTTTCTCTCTTTCCTTTTGCAGTGGTGACAAATCACTTTTATTTCCAGATCCACTCTCTGACTGGTATTCAAATACCTTGCAAATTGTTGATCTGTTAACAGTTGTTCTGCTGCGATAAATCCTCATTCATTTTGAGATAACATCTGTAGGAAGTAGAATTTTTACATTTGATAGATGAGAAATTGAATAGATATTCAGCATTGTTAATGTTTGTTAAAAGGCTACAGTAATGTTTTCAGCCCTTCAAAATGACTGATAGTACCACAAATAGTGATGGCTCCCTTCCTCACTGACCAATCACTTTTCCTTTGCAGAGCCTGGATGAGCTTGATGATGATGATGGAGCTGAGAAGGACAGGCAGAGTGAGGAAGCACTCACACAGCTCAACACCGTGCAGAATGAGGCCATGACCTCTGAACTGGGGGCAGGACACTTATTACAGGTAGGGGAAATGGGAGTGATCGTCCGTTCTGTTTATAATGTCAGTTCTTTGCCCCCATATTTGTGTCATTAAGGTTCACTTGTGGCACGATTGGCTGGAAGTGCTGCCACACTACGGCCTAATAGAGGCACTGTTGACTAGAGGAAAACTTAGACCAAAGCACTGTAATGAAAGGAATAAAAACCAATACATGCTTTCAGTTCAATAGTCCTTGAGTGGTTTCACTAAAGGAAAAGAACACAATCACAAAACATCACACAACACAAATACATTGCGTTTATTTTTCCTTATCGGCATAAGGCTACATACTTCTACTGCTGGAGAATAGTGCAAAAGTGGTCTGTTTAAGTGGAGCCATAAAGTCCTTGGGGCTGTGTGCCAAGCTAATCAGAGTTTCATTTGGAGCTGCTTGTTATGGGTTTCACTAAATACACAGCACTTGAGACCTGTATCTGGAGCCAATCTGTGTCTGTAAAAGACAAGGGATGTTGTCCATGCAGCTTGTAACAATGCCATAATGAGGGCAGGGTTTGTGTCAAACTGCTTACTCACGTCCAAAGCCAGCCATGTCGGAGAGGACAGGGACAGTGATAATCAGGATATTCACTAAAGCCCTGTGTGTTTTGTACAATTGAATTTGCTCAGTTTTATTAATTTATTTTACTCCTATAACCAACTGCTGAACAGTATAAAGGGAATGATTGGGACATGATTAGAGCCCAAGTATTCACTTTGACTGGGTGCATATCTGTAAGCTGCAATGATGAATACGTATCATCTGGTATTACATTCCCCATGAAGGGATCATTACAGGCTATTCAACTAGTGTACAAATGCAGTGCTGTCAAACTCATTGTTCAAAGATATGAAAGGACTTCAATGAGTAATTGTTACTAGCAGGCTGTTTCAAAAAGCGCTCAGCTGTGGAAATATTGGGTTGTAATTTAGAAAGATGTGTATTTATATATTTAATTAATGAAATGTATTATGGCCAAAAAAGTCTTTTACTATGCAGCTTCAACAGTTTATAGATCTGCAGTGATCCTGCTTCAGGCAGCCAACAGTAGTCTCCCAGGAGAGAGCTACACTCGTATTAGATGACGTGGGACTTTAAACCCAGTGGTTTTGAAATTATATTGATAAACTTAATTTCCATCTGAATTTGAGAGGCATGATAATGCCTTTGGCAAATGTAATGACTAGATGTTGTACCGAAGATAAACTATATAATTACCAGTTTAAAAGAGATGCAACGGTGTAATGACAGGTTTTGAAGAGATGTCTTTTAGATGGAGAATAATAATATAGAGCAGTGATTTGTACTGGAATGTAGAGGTGTTCATCCATCATGCTGCCCACCAGTCTTTTAACATGGAGCAGATGTGGGGGTCATGAGACACTACTTGAGCTCTTGTGTTCCTACTCACTCACACACACACACACACACACACTTTAGCCCCCTGGTCTACAGGAATGTTGTGTGTGTGTGGATGCATGGACCATGTTTGGTGGTTTAGTTTGGTGTCTGGGAAGCCATAGTGGCGTAAAGTTGTTGGCCTGTGCCTTCCATTACAAGCTAAAGGAAAAAGAGATTTAGGAGAAAGCTGTCAGGAACACATCTGTATGGGATGAACGTACTAAAAATGTGCAGTTCTCGTGAAATGTTCATCAAATTGACAAAAGGGTTGCAATAAAAATATGAGTGATATGTGCCTGCCTTCTTAATGAGCTGTCTCTCAACTTTGATCGGTGACACATAATTCAGACAAATTTTGACAGCACTTTATTTCAGCTCTGAGCTGAAATTTGAAGATGGTGTGTTCATATATTTTAGTGAGTGGGCTGAAATAAAGCAGCGGCCTCTGAGAATTATTAAATGGTTTAGAATTTGAACTGATATTTTATCTCTACATTTTTAAAAGTACTTTGTAGGGTTTTGTTGTAGCACCAGCATGTCAGTAGGGGACATTTGATAGAGAAAAGTTTTCTTACAGTCTCCGTGGCTGCATCCAAGCACTCTTCATGGTTCTGTAATATCACTGTTGTCACAGAGGTGAGATAGGATAGCACAGACAGGGTGTCAGTGAGACCAGCGCAGGCCTGCTCAGACAGCGGTACTATCTCCACAGCCATCACCTCTCTGTCTGCCTCTTTTTCCTCATCTTTTCTAAGAAAACACCTCTCTCATGCACACACAAACACACACACACACACACACACACACACACACACACACACACGCGTGTGTTTTCTGTATAGTGTAGTCCCTCATATTCCCAATGCCATTTAATCTCTTTACTATAGTCCTGAGAACAAGAAGGCCACCCGTACCCGGACCATCTGGTTCCTCTTAAACAGCTTTACCTCTTTGTGCTACTCTAGCCCTAAAAGGAAACCGCTTTCTCTAATATTGAAGCTGTATCAGAATAACAGAACTGAGTGGAACATTCCATGGGATTATCTGCTTCTACTGTGGCGCCTGGTCCACAGTGCATATCTGCTCGTTTTGGTTCTTCTCATTTCACGAACTGCACACACCTTGAGTTTTTTCATCATCTTAGTCTTACACTTTGGAGGAAAATCAACACCTCAGAGCCTAACCACGCTCATTTGCATTTTTAATTTGCACCTTTCAAAGTAATTTGCTTGAAGGCATTTCCCATTCTCCCACGTAGTTGACCCCTGCACTGAGGTATTAGATGCAAGTAGACTGTAATTTTCACTCTACAGCAAAAACTATAAGGATAGCTTTTGAACAGTCTGTCTGATTTGCTTTGGTTTGTTAAATGTGGTTTGTGGGAGACAGAATAAGTGACCTGTAAAATGCAGCCTGAAGATTAATGACAATTACACAACGACATAGCCTTTGTGGTTTTAGCTGTGGTAACAATCAGATTGATTTATGATATGTGTGATCTCCTTCTCCTTTTACATGCAAGACTCTCAGGCCTTACCTTTTTGAATCATCTTGTGCTGGTGGATAAAATGAAGAATATTTCTAGCTAGGCTTGGGTGATCGCCTCCAGTAGGATTTTGATATTTATCGGATTAACTGGAAAAGATAGGGAATTCAGGGCACATCAGCAGTGTTCCAGAATGCCAAAATAGCTCTATTGTTGTACTTTTGTTCGGCACGTCTTCTGAGATTTTCACATTTTAATGGGCTGTCGAACTCACAAAGGCTGTCAGATCACAAACAGCTATAAATTCCCTTTTAAGAAATGTGCATGCAATTTATAAGAGGAGAAAATTGGCATGAATTATACATCAGAACCCTTCTGCCCACCATCTCCCTCCACTCCCTTTCTGTCTCACACACAAATTCAAGGACCTGGATGCATTGATCCTTTTCTCAAAAGCTGAAAAAAATCACCTTTTACAAAATCAATAAGTGGGCTAAAATATCATTAGCCTTTATCTACATTTACTGGCCAGAGATATTATGTGTAGTATTGAAATATGTAGAGTGATATTTATGTGGTAGTCTCTCCACATAAGGTGCTTTATGATGAAAGATTCTCAGTGACTACTGAACTAAGCTTTGACTGTGTCTCTGAGGACAGATTGCACTTTATAAAAGAGACTCTTTGGTTTGCAACAGAGGGCTTTGCACGAGGTGTCAGTGGAGCTCAAACATGATGAATGCAGCACGCTGAAGTAGCCGCACTTGAATTGTATTAACCACGTCCAGCAAATTCATCGACACATTTCTAGGTATACTCTGAAACATCACAAAATGCTGTGTGGCTAATGGGACAATTGGAGATGTAGAAAGGATCTGAAAACAAGGGCATTTTAATGTTATGTTGCACTCAGGTGCGTTAAATTGTTTCCCTACTTAGCACTCACATTTTAATGGTGGGCAGGTGGGTGTAGGGTCCAGTGTGCTTAAATGTTGCTATACTGCTACAAACTAACACTATAACATGACAGTTCCATGTGAAGCATTCCAGTCCAAGGCTTTCTCTCCTCTTCTGCAACTTGTAAAAATAGGACAAGAACTTAGAGCACAAGAAATGTCTGTGCTTCGGCTGTGGAGAGATTTATGAATGTGACATTACTGAGGTCAAAATACATTGCTAAAAATGATGGGAGTGAAACCAAACAATGTAAAGAATGTTTAATCCACTGAATCCAGTAAAAAGACAACATACTACCAATATGCATGAGTGAGTGCAGACTCTCTATGTTATGTTTAACCCACCAATACAAAACATACACACAGTTAATTAAATCCCTGGACGACTTGCTCACAACTGTTTGCCAAAGAGAACTTTATTATCCAAACTCTGTGATGCAGCCCTGTAGATATGCTATTAACATCCTGCTGTAAATGTTCTCCCTGAGAGACAGTGATGTAAAACATTGAGTCCCATACAGTCACAGCAAGCCTAATCCCCTGTGAGGCACCCAAATGTTGCAAGATTAGCTCAGCCCAGCAGCTCTGTCACTGTCTTCCCATGCCATCACCTCTGAGTCACTGTTGTCTTCTTCTGAATATTCTCAGTGTACTCTGCTTCTCTGTGAAAACACGAAAGACTCAGTCTCACTCCCATCCTTGTCTTTTGTTTGAAGGAAAGAGATAAAGAATTAAGAGACAATGACATCGGAGATGTACATGAAAATCAAAGTAAGGAGAACCTCTGGAAGTTGATCACTATGTGTGCAGCCAAACTGGAAGTTGTATTGACTGGAGTTGAACAGTCAATGTCAGGTAGTTAGGTTTCTGTCAGTGTGCCTGACATATGTTCAAAAAGACCATATCTCCATCATGAATTTTAAATGTTTAGGGCTAGGTTATGAGCTTGAAGTAGAAATATGTCTAACCGGTTATAAAAAATATGTGTTGAAATAGGTCTAAGTGGATTGCAGCAAAGAAGATAGATGTAATATGAGGATATTCACTACACAGTGACTGATCACATTCGAAACAGTGATTGAAAATTGATAAACACTCACACGTTTTGTTGCAGCAAAACCACATTCCATTACTCCATCTTGAGCCTATTTCACTGAAAGCCCTAGACCTGCATTTATCAGTTTAGCTGGGAAAGTTCAAAAATGATTACACATAACCTGTAGGATTGCTATAACAGCAATTCCCTCTAAATGACTTTTGAATCACAGTGATGGAGCTTGTTTTGATGCCTTTCTACACAGCAGGCTGCACCACATCACACAGCTGAGCTCTGAGTTATTGAAACTTACGTGAGACTTATGAACACATTTCGCCAGCACTGAGTTCACCCAGGGTGCATGGTGTTTGAAGCAGGGACAGATGAAAAGACTGTGGTTCAACATGTTCAAAAGCCCTCAGGAGGACTCTGGGAAGACATGCTGCTGTACAGACTTCATCCATCACACAGATTTCTTTCTTTCTTTCTTTCTTTCTTTTTTCTGTTTTGCGTGGTTATTTGTACATCTGTCTTGCTCAGTCAGTCAGTTTTCAATTTTTAGCTAATTTTTCGAATCAGTATTTTCATCTTTTTAGAAATTCACTGTGGTGTCAGTCTAACTAATTGGGCATGGACTTACCTGTGTTTTATTTGTTTTTGTTTTTTTTTTCAGGACACTCCAAGAACTGGTGGTGGCCGTCAGAAGAGGCAAGTATTACCTCTGGTGTGAAGTATGCCTCTGTCTCTAGCAGAGAGTAAAACGCGCTGTCACTTAATATTGAAGTTGCAGAGATGAGACAAAGGGTAGTGAGTCGGAAAAGATGAGAGTACGGAATTGCCAATTAACTGCTGTGGTGGACTGTTGTTCAGATATAGTTAGAGTACATTCTCTCATTTCTGAAAGGCCTTTTTTGGGTCTTAGAGGCTGTCTTAATAGTCACTCTCTAAGAAATCTCCCGTCAGAACACACATGCTTCTAACTCCGTTTAAACCCTTCTGAAATGGCAGTTCGGCTTAGCTGGCCCAGTCTTTCTGAGCCATTGTCTGTATGCCAGCAAAACTGAACACTCTTTGTTCAGACTTTTATTCTTCAAGTTGGCAGGCAGTGCTGAGCTGAATTGCTCCCTAATAAAATGATCCAGCAAGTCGCAAATTTCTAGTTTGAATTGACTGCACTAAGATGAATCCATAAATTACATATTACATACCTTGTTGGACCTAAAACCACTTATTGCTATTGGGGTTTTAAGTATTATTTAAGGGCAGAACTAAAATATGTTTGAGAGTTCACAGTGTGCTAGTGCTTTACTTGCATAATGTTTAGTTCATGTCAGTTCCAGAGATTGGAACCACAGATATCAGAGGCAGTAAATGGGACCTTGTCCCATACATTTGCGCAGAACAATTAACTCTGTCGTTGAGTCTTGGCTGATCCTAGCCAAATTGCCATCTGAGTCTCAATCTGGCCCTCTGATTAACTGTTAGCCTGATTGTCCAGCCTCTCCTCTGTCAGATGTTCAGTATTCTGCTGCACTGAGGCAACCAGGTGGGGGCCACAAGATGGTGGAGGCAGTGAACACCCAGCATTCACTGAATTTACAATTAACAAAGTCATACACTCCATCAAATGTGTGACTGCTTTCACAGTTAGAGTTTTTTCAAAGCAACATCAATTCTAGCTCAATGAAGGAAAAAAAAAACCTAGCACAGTGAACACATAATATATTGGAATTACATGTGGAAAACCTCTCTTTGAAGAGTCTTATATACAATTTTGAGAATGACCATAGAGAGGACCTTGTCTGTTTTTTTGTGTGTTTTTTTTTTTTTTAGAATAGCTTTGTTCGTAACCAGAACCCTATAATCAAACACATCCTTGAAGTATTGGTTTCTCATTGCTAAATCCTTTATGCCTATGTTTCCAATGCCTCCCTGCTGTGTCTCCAGGAGTGGATCATTACCTGTGCTCCCTCTGACTTCCTCACCACGGGATGCTAATGGCACAGAGTGGCTGTTTTGCTCAAAGAGCATGCACGTTTACGTTCAGTGTCTAGTCCATTCCATTATCTCAGCCCCAAGTGACTCAAAGTCATGGTCAAACCTGCTCTGAGCTTCTATTTGAATGATGAAACAGTAGTGCTTTTCTGCTCTATCAAAAATGAACTACAGTACATGTTTTTTTCTACCAAGTCAAGATTGCATAATTCAGAATTTTGCAAAGATTTTCCCTCCTTGGTCTCTAGATTTCATTTGCACATATTGGGCTTATTTTTCTTGCATTCTCCGTTAGGTTTAAATTCATCACTCAGAGATGAAGGAGCAGGGTAAAAAATCACGATTTATGTTTTTCTTTGTGATTCTTTGTTGAGGACAGGACCTTGCTTTAGTCACCATATTGGAACACCCCATTGTTACTCTGAGTAAACCAAGGTCTCTAGGTGCCTTGGCTCAAGGAATGAAAGGCACTTTATCATTCCTTTGCCCACCAGTGCCATCAAGTACATCTCAAGGACTGCTTGTCTATTAAAAGTATGTGCCACAGAAATGTTCTGTGCTGAATAGTTTAAATGAGAATTATGTGGGTTTCAAAATCCTGATGATGTAAATGTCAGGGAGTCAGAAAACTTCATCACTCCCGAGCTTGATTGATGGGCCTGCCACGCAGTAGAGGAGAAAAGTGACTGTTGAAAGAACCATTTCACAGGGAATGGGGCAAGTTCAGGATTTGTCAAAACTGAATTCATAGTTGCAGTTTTGATTTGCCTCCAAAGCGTCTAATACTTTGTACTTTGAATGTTGAAGAGCTGCATTTCTCTCTCCTAATCTGAGTTTCATAACACTTCTTTGATAATCAGTAGCCATGATGAAAGGGAAGAGCTCATGTTGACATATGAAACCTAAAAATCGTAAAAATTATATCTTACTGTATATTATTATTTCATATATTGTGAATATTGTAGAACAGTCACCTTAAATTAACTCAAGAGTAGTATGAGTTATGTCATGTAAGTAAATTTTGCGTGACACATGCAAGCTGCAAATAACATTAGTGTAAACCCTTATATTCAGTACATGTGAATTCAACATCAGATTATTATCAGGGATTTCCAGGCCAATTTGAATAAGCTAGTAGTGAGGTTGCTACTTAATTTCTCCTTTGTTCCAAAACTTCCAAGATCCTGAAGCTCTAAATACTGCCTTGATAAATTCTAGTAAAACTGAAAACCTTGTTATCACAGTTTGACGAAACGAGACTGCATTTGAACATTAAACATAACAGGTAGTTGGATACCCCATTCCCGTCTTATCAGTCATCTCAGTGCAGGCAGCATTATCAAAAGTTTGGCCCAAGACAATGTGCTGAAGCTAAGAGGCAGCCCAATAATTTGATTCCCAGGGAGAGTTATCAACTGAATGTGTGAAAAATGATGGAGGAGCCCAATCCAAGTCTTCTATGTCGGTAATTATTGAAATCAAGCCAGCGGGAAATAAGTTCCACATGAGTATTCCAGCAATACCGTGCATTCTCTTTTTTTATTTTAGAGAGGACAGAAAGAGATAAGGTTGCAGTCTACCACTTTCTGCATACCAACATCTTGACACCCTCTACTGTTTGAGTGGAAAAAGAACAAATCTGCTGCACCCACAAATGAGAGAAAAAGGGTTATACATTAGTTAGTGTTCACAACCAGGGCTTTCATGTTTAACTTGTGTTTCAGCAAGCTTCAAGCCATTTGAGTGCTGGTAGTTGATACATATGGCCTGTGGGTCTTAATTGCATACATTTGTGGAAACTGAGGGGAGAACTGCAGGTAAATGTGGCAGGCAGGCAAGTGTTAGAAATGATGCTAGCAACTCCCTGTCCACACGCTGAATGTTAAGTGTCTGGGTAAAAAAAAAAAAGTGTTAAAAAACAAAACATGTTTTTGCCTTGTCCTTTAAGGGTGTTGTTCCATTAGAGGAACATTGTAGTGCAGTAGATGAGTCAGAGACTAAAAGTGCTGTTTCTTTAGTAAGCTCTCCATTTTTAATATGAATAAAATTCAAAAGTGTTTTTACTTTAATGGCGAGATACTTTTCACTCACTTTGTGTCCATAGTGTTTTGTCTGAAATTGTTGTGGTACTGGAACAGGGTAACAATGGTGTTTGTGTGTGTTTGTGTGTGTGTGTTTGTGTGTGTGCGTGTGTGTCCGCATGCGTGCGTGTGCATGCATGTGTGCATGTGTATGTGTGTGTGGTGCAGCTCTGCAAGCCCCGGCTCTGAGGAGGAAACCGGGGGGAGCAGACATCGTCAGGGTCACAGCAGGCATGGGAGAGAGACTGGCTTTGCGGCTCCTACAGGGCTGGAGAGGAGGATAGAGGAACTAGAGAAGGTAGGCATGGACCGTCATTTTCAGTGACCCCAACATTTGAATATATTGATTACAACAGTGTCCCAAACGTAACCATCACATGACCTGCACAGATTGTTACCTGCATTTTAGTTGTCATCCTCTGTGTGTCTCTTCAACCTCTTCACACAATCACCATAGCAACCTGAACAAAGCATGCAATTACTGGATAATTGAGGAGAGGGAACATGAATGCCCACTTTAAAAAAAATATATATAGCATGCTAAAGCATTTGTATAGTTAGAAGTTTGGGGAGGTTACATAGTACACATAGAATACAAGTAACTCATATATAGGCACTCTGGCAAGGGACACAGAGAGTACAGTTATCTTTGCCGTCAAGAAATGCTAGACTTAAATGCAAGGGTGGATGCTATTCAGTGATTCTTAAACTGTGCCTGGGCTGTCATGAAATTGGCAAGATCAACAGGAGTAATCAGAGGCTTTTAAAGTTCTGCACTTACCATGATCTCTGCATTAGCAACTGCCATAATTCCTGACTGAACAGCAGCACAAGGAGGAAACATCCCAGGTAAAAACACTGGTGTCAGCTGGACTTCATCATCATTAGTTACAACACAGCACTGAATAGATCGCAACTAGATATGCCAGATGTCAGTGTTAGATCACACTGAGAAACTGATAATGTCAGAATGATATAGGAACCCACTAACCCACTTAAAAGTAATAAAGTAGACCAGTGGCTTCTAAAATCCTGCAGCAGTCCCAGACAGACACAAACAAATAGAGAGACAGGCTGAACACTATCAGAGCTTTGATTCTAAGAGTAAAATGTCCCATCAGCTCTCAGTGCCACTGAATACTTTCCCATATTTGAATAACTATGTAGAGGAGAGCCTCAGTACAGCACAACAACAGCTCAGTAAAGCCTGGCTTCAGAAAAAGCACATGACAGTCATGGGATTCCTCCAGAACTGATTAAGCGTAATGAGAACACCCTCCCTAGCCCTAATACAGAAAACTCTGTTATGTTGAAAAGACAGGCTTGTTACATAGGATGTGTGGGATGCTAGAAAATACAGGGGAGTGATGGGAACAACCATAGGGACAACTACATCCTCGGCATCTATAGCAGAGCTTTCCGAGCTAAGATGCCAGCTCCCTGTCACTGCTACTGGAGATGTGCAGGGAACAAAAGAACCTCCTCTGTGTGATATTCATAGATCTTATCAGTGTGTTTGAGCTGGTCAGCAGATTGGGCCAGCTGTTTAGAAGTATTCATCATCTTCAGCACAGTAAAGCAAGGATTTATCTGTGCCCCCTTGCTATTTGAGATTCTGCTTCTGAGCCATCGAATTAAGTCATTCACCTCCACACAAGATCCTATGAACTTTAGTTAATTTTAGTCATGCCTCTGAGCCAAAATTAACTTTGTGAGGCTCTCATCAAGAGCATAATGCTTACATACAAGATGCAGTTACGACCAACCCTGAACAATGCAGCTAGTCCACAATAGATTGCCTTGCACAGGCCGTTGTCGTAGGTCAGGATGTTATTATGCCTCCAGCCATTACTACTGATAGCTACAAGCTGTAGCTCCTTCTCTCCTAAAACACATATCATACATTCAGTGACAGCCTCTTGCTGGATGCTGAGAGTGGCAAACACACAGCCCTTGGCACACTCACCAATCCTATCTGGGAAAACAGGCTCCAAGTACAGACCAAGATAGCAATGTGCAGTGGCACTCAAAATGAACGCTGAACATATGGAGGAAACCAGAGAGACAGTTGCAGCAGACTATGAGCTAAATGACAGTTTGAAGACAGGCGATAAGACAGTCTAAACTCTAGGTTGAAGAGAAGAGAGCTTGCCGGAAAAAAAACTGCAAGAATACTGGCAATGGCTTCTTTATATGCAGACAGTTCCTTGTAGATTTTGTAGAATCCCCCTGCTACCACTACCACCACCACCACCACCATTACATATGTAGACCTTGATCAAATTTTGTGGAACTGACATGGCTTGTTCTGTGTATTTCTAACTCTCCTCTGTCAGGGATCTGCAGGTTTCAGTAGTTTTTCAGTGGTGTTGTGCATCATGAGGAAATGCTCAATTCCTTTGTTTCCATAACTCTCTCCCCCTACCTCCCAGATGACCTTACTGACCCTGTTCTTGCCAGCAGTAACCTCTCCACGTTATGCTACAGATGACCTTTACAGTAGAGGCACTTCAATCCCCACTGTGCTTATGAAACACCTAGAGCCCTGTTGCTTTTCACTTTCAAATGTCATCTTGCCTTTTAAATGAAAAAAGATTTTTTTGATAAGCTCATCTCAGGTCTTTCATTTCAGTGTACGGTTTATGGCCATTTTGGCAAATGTTACAGATTTTGCTCCTCATTGCTGAATGTGGTCTCTAATTAGAAGTGATACAACTTAACTACAAATTGAAAACATCTGCACAATGTGAAGCACAGAAAAACAAAAAGTATGAAAAAAGTGGCACAACACTGCAACTTACAAAGCAATCCAGAAGCAACAGTAGAACAGCATTGAGCAACAGAGCAACTTGAACAGAAGTGCAGTGTTTCTGCTGTGTTCAGAACAGAGGTGATCCAGCTTATAGTACACGGTGTACAAAGCCTTGGCGTAATTGCCGTCTTGAGAATAAATAATTTGCTGTGGGAATGCTGGCACCTTCATGTTATTTGCCATTAAAGAGAGAAGGCACTTGCTAAGATTCAATGCACCATTCTTTATTGTAGCAAGATGTACGGCAACATGACAAGATTTGGTGAGGTTTTGCTAAATTCCTACTGCTGTTTAAAAATGATCCTGATGATACAGGTCAAACTAGCACCCTTTCATCCTCTTATGCTGCCACCCAGTTGCTGGAGGACTTCTTTTTAAGCTTTCTTAATTCCAGCATATTCTGACATTTTTATTTTGTTAATACTGCCTTACTGTTTTTGATGTTAATTGTTCTGTAGTCCAGGGCCAGCGCAGGCTTTACTTAACCACTTCTGCCTAACAACAACACCAAAAAATGTGGTAATGCTCTAACTTTGGTTTCATTCATGGAGAGAAGTACATTCCCAGAATTGCTATGCTTCTTTGATACTCTGACGTTCACAAAATGAAGGACTCTTGGCATCTCCAAGATTTAATGTTTATGGTTTGTAATTCAGTTTTCATAGAGACAGTGTCACTTGTTATTGTTCACACATGAAATTAAACACAACTTGAATGCAAAATCCTATCCATTCAGCAAAAATGAACACAGATATTAATGTCTTTACCCTTTTATGTGTACTCAGGAACTGGCTTTGGAGAGACAAGAGACTGCTAGGCTGCTGAAAGCTCACCAGGACAAAGATGAACTCATCCTCAAACTCAGAGAGGAGATTGAGCTGCTCAACAGGGTGAGTGGACAGGAAGAATCAGTGTTGCTTTCTTTACTACTTAAATATCGTGTGTAATGCTTTATCTGATTTACATAAATCACTTCTAATAGTGATGTTTATCTTGACTACATGTCATAAACAAGTTTCAGTCATGTTTAGAAATTAGACTACCAGGTCAGCTGTGCTTGTTTGCTGGGGATGTAATGGTTTTGTACTAAAACCACTGTTATGTCGCCTTTGGTTCAGTTCACAGAATGTGTATAGTGAACCTTGGATTTTTTTTCACCACAGGCCTTATATTTTTTTTCTCCTCGAAGGTGATGTCAGTTCACAGTTGTGGAGAAGAGCCTAAAAATAACTGTAGCTGAAGTTTAGTTTTCTTACACTCATCTTCTAAAAGAAGAGCCTTAAAAGAAACTTACTGAAGATTAGTTTTCTTCCATCCTCATCTTTTCTTGGAAGAGGTTTGTGATTGTTGAAGGGCATTTCTTTTTAGTCACGTTTTTCCCAGAGTGATTATTCCTTACCAACATCTCACTGACCTCTGCACTAATTTACTTATCATGTCTTTGATACAGTGTGTTCTTTCAGCTTATGAGCCTCACACAGCTGTGTCTAACAAGGATGGCAGACTAAATAGAAACGATTGCCAAATTACCACCGTCTATATCTTCCAGCAATCAGCTTGATATTGTAAAGCCGCTTCTTAGGCTAAGCAGAAGATTACAATTATGTGCTGCCTGGAGTAGCACACTCCCGCAAGAGTGCTCCTCACCATCATCCTCTCTGTACTTCCCCAGATCCCTGCTGTTGAATTGGGCCTGATTAGTATTTGGTCAACATTTTACAATCATTGTCATCTAAGCCAGCAGCAGACTCATGGTTTTGCGTCTCTACTTGGCACAGCGGGATAGATGAGGTCTCTGTTAAGGTGTCGTTGAAGCTCCACAGTTTCACTGCGCCTCACAGTTTGGCAGTTTTAGGAAGTGCATCTGTTAGGCGTGTGGAATCATTGCAATGAGCTTTAGTCAAACTGACTGCCACCTTTTGAACATCTGTCCTCCTTTGGAACATAGTCAATCAAATAATTGTCAGAAATTGGCTCAACCAAACAGTTCATGTTCAAGAGCACTTCACGCAAGTCAACAAGCCAACAGTTTGGTTGTAACAACCCACCTTAGGTCAAAATGAGGTCTAGGTTTAGTTTCTTTGAATTTATAACCTTACTGAATATTGTTTAGCATGTCTCACAATTACTACTTTTTTCATTAGCAATTCAAGTTAAACATATGTAAATGTATGTGCCCTTGTAGTCAAACCACCTGGAATGGTCTCACACACAATGCATGATTTTTATGTGAGGGACCAGCTGGATATTCCTGAAATTTTAGCAGATTTTTCTCATTAAGCACAGTTTCTGTCTCATTTACAACTGAACCTAACTATGCCCCCTGCATTTTACTTTGCAGTGGGCGGTTGGTTGTCCAATGCCTTTCATGTTTTAAAGTGAGATTTCATTTTTGGTGATTTTTCATTATGAGACAAACAGGCAAACAGTCCAAAATCCAAAAATACAGTGCACAGTCTTACTGACCAGTCCACTATGAGGCATGTAACCATCTTAAATAGTGCTTGGTCCTGTGTTTAGTATCTAAATTACCAGGCATGTAAGCTTGATGCTGTAGAGGAGACAGCATAAGGCAATTGTAAACTCATAGAGGAGATTGCATCACATGAACAGGGCAGGACGTTTGAAAATGAGCGAATCCCTGTCCATGGAATTGCTTACATTGTGATAAGGATTGATTTTGTCCCCCGTAGTGCTGCAAGGCATGGTGGGATAGTGGGAGATAAGCATAGATATAGCCTGGAATGTCCCTTGAGACTGTGAGATTGAACTCTTGAGTCACTGAAGAGGTTTATTTAGGGCGAAGCTTCTAATGAAGTGCAATAATACCCTTTTTCCCTTTTGTGTCTGACTTATTAAATACAGTGCTGGAGTAGAGGGTAATGGAAGAATGTTTGCAATTCAAGTATTTTCATAATTGGACAGATCAAAGAATAATCACATACATTTGCTGCATTTATTTGCATGTTGTGTTGATTTTAATGTGTATGGGGAAAAAAGACCTTTGTCTCTTAAATTTCTGATTTGCTTTTGAGTTTGCCAAACTGTTATAAAAACATTGGTTGAAACATTGGGTGAGCTTGCAGTGTTCTCTTTGTAACACAAAAGGAAATGAGATGAAGAGAAAAAGAAGACTCTGTTTTTCAAAGAGCTGCCACGTCTGTATACATGTTGCTTTGTTTGGTTCTATTCGATCCTTCATTAGTGTTTTAAATGTTGAAGTTTGAGAGTAGCCATTTGCCTTGTTGACCTGTAGCAAGGGCTGTCTGATTTGCAAATTCATTTTAGAGTCAGAAAGCAATGGGAGCAGGGTGTGTTTTAAAAAAGTACATTAATACTGGTGTGTTCTATTACCCCCAGATAAAGAAGCTTCTGGAATGTACTTTGAATTGATAGGTAGTTTGGATTACCTTAGGACTGAGACACGAAACTGCCCAGCCATACTCCTCATCTGCTCTTCTGTGACCTCCAACATTTGACTTTTCCAGAATTTTGCTTTTAAATTTCTGACAAGTTCAGCACAGTTAATTCTAATGACTAGCTATTGTCATTAGTGATGGAGGAAAGGAAAAATGAAAATTGTCACTTTTGTGTGAGTGCTTTGATGAAATGTTCTGGCAGCAGGGCCCCTCATTTCCCGCTAATTGAAGCTGCTAATGTTTAATTTGGTATTATCAGGGCCATTCCACTGAAGGGAAGCCTAGAAGTTGAAATGGTATTACAGTATCCTGTAATTTCAAGATCATATGAGGTGAAAATATGAACCCCACTAGCTCTTATACACCTTGTCAGTTTTATCTGAATAATGAGAATATTGCTTTATGTTTTTTGTGTTTTTTTGTGTTTTATGTAGCCCTGTACATCTTTGGTTATTATTTTGTAGAATTGCATGTGAATGACAGAAAAGAAATGTAATTACATCCTAAAAGAGCCAGTAAACTGTATGGTTTTAATATGCATTCTGGTTCATACATGAAAAATGATTTTCTCTATTGACAGATCATCTAGTGAAGTGTTACCCAATCCTGCTCTCAGGGGCCCATAGCTCTACACATTTTAAGTATCTCTCTGCTCTAACACACCTGCTGCCACTAATCAAGGGCTGCATAATTAACTGATGAGTCAAATCAAGAGTGTTAGAGCAGAGATAAATCTAAAATGTAGAGCAGAGATAGATCTAAAATGTACAGTGCTGTAGGCCTCCAGAAGCAGGATGGGGAACCCAAATTGTGTAGTATATCATTAACATATAAATAATTTTAAAGTTGATGTACTACTGGGATGTAATCGGATTTGATTTTCTGCATGAATTTTTGTAGTTCTAACAGTGGGCTGTCTTATTTTTAAGTACATATATATGGATATACCCAACTACTGCAGTCCAAGGTGTTACCTCATGTTAGCTCAGTTTCCACGTAAAACTAAAAAAGTATTGCATCAGGTTTTATAAGTTTAGATGACTAGGAAGTTCTATAGGCAAATCTCTGCACCAATTTGAAGTGTCTCATAAATTCATTTGAGTTTCCTTGTATTTGCAGGATCTTGATGACATTGAAGATGAAAACGAGCAGCTTAAGCAGGAGAACAAGACTCTGCTTAAGGTGGTTGGTCAGCTGACAAGGTAGAATCCCACATATTCAGAATGAAAAAGTACGCGTAACCCCCAGTGGAGCTACCGGAGTGTTATGAAGAAGAACCTGGCTGTCCCTGGGCTTCCCTCTGTGTCCTCTCCTCTCTCTGTGTTGGTCTTGTTTCTACCCTTCTTGTCATTGCTTTTGGAAAGAGCTTAGTCTGGTATGGGAAGCTTTGTGGCCTGAATTTCACTTGGAGTCTTATGAAGGCTTGGGGTGTTGATACTAGCTGTTGATATATTATTCTATTTAATGTAAATGTCTGTGTACATAGGCCATTCAGATATGTTTTTGATAAAACTAAAAAAAAAAGGAAATGAAATTGAATGTGCATGGTGCACCACCAAACATTTGTGAGATTATTTTTGCTTTGTACTTTTGAGCTCCAAGGGCCCTGACTGGAACCCTTGACTTTGCGTGCTGCTTTGATGTTCAGTCACATTCAAACCCTCCTTTATAGCATCTGCATTCACAGGATTGGCTCCAGGATGGAGCCAGCATTATTACAACCAAATTCAAGAAAGAAATCAGTGCTTCCATCAGCCAAAGGGGGCATAATGCCCTGTACATTGCGAATCTTCTGTGATGCATTAACTCCATTTCCTTGAGGGAGAGAGAAGCCTGGTGCTTTTGCCTGGTAAATTCCAGCGTCTGCTGTACTCTCTTGTTCAGATCTGTACTTGGCTCATTTTAACCAAGGCAGCATAGTCAGCCTGTGAAAGTTAGATCATGCATAGTGCGTCTCCATTTCTGACTCTAAAAATCTTTTTGCTTGGTTCTTTGCCTCAGTCTACTGCAAATGGAGGATGGATTATTGTAGAAATTGCCAGCAGGGGGTTTGTAAGTTGCACGTCATAGAAATGTTATCAGCTGATTTAAAAATAAGAAATAAATATGTAATTCAACCGTTTACAACATGTTTTAATTTCAGTATGAATAGATCATGTAGTTATTCATGATATAGGGTGAGCAAATTCATAGTCTAGGCTACTGCAGTGCATTTTTAATAACCAAATCAACTGAAGGACGATACATTATGAAACGCCTTTTATTTTGTCTCATGTTTATTCAAGGCAATAATGTGGCTCATCTGCATATTATTCTAACTAACAGCATTTAGATCGTTTAGTTGTTACCATGTTGGAGCTCATCCTCTGTTGATTCAAATCTACAGTGCTGGCAACATGTACTCTGTAAAGCCTTTTGAGAATTTTCTTTTTGTTTTTCCTTTTCTTTTGTTTTATTTTCTTTTTGAGACTGTACCAGGATGGGAGACCTCTACTTTCCTCCCTCCACATTATGCATGTACAGAAGATGAAGTCATTCAATAAAAGGTTGATTATCTCTCTCCTCTGCCGTCTCGTTTGTGCTCATTAAGGCTAATTTGCAGTGGTTTGGTTCAGTCCTCACTCTCACAACAGATACTCAGTGCTTGCCCTGTGTCCACGGCTATCCATCAAGATAGTCAGGTGAAAATGAACCGCACAAGGCTCACCAATCTCTCTGATATCACACTACACACCAGCAAGGTGCGATGGCACGTTAATAAAGCAATACTAAAGCAGTCATTAGCACTCTAACCTTCAGACATACTGCAGAGAGGAATGTGTCTGCTTTCAGGACTAATACTTTGGTAATTGCTTCATCCCTCTCAAACTGCTCCAGGAGGACATGCATTTGTATTAGCATTTTTATGTAGAGACAGCTGCTGTTCAACTTCTGAAGTCAGAAAGCAAGCTGCTCCATTAGCTTCCTTCTTTTTATAAACACGTAAGTTATCACTTTTTAATAACCCCTCTCCAGTGCCCCTTCAAGCTCTGTGTTCTTTATGACCAGTTATATGAAGGTAATGTGTATTGTGTTTGTTTTGGAAGTGTGTACTTATTAAACCGGACGTTATGGGTTTGTGTCCTGTACTCCACATAGAGGTAAAGCTTTCTGAAAATACTAAAAGTCCAAATGTTTATCCATTTATAATTGCAGGATTTATATTGACACTTTAGAATTAAATACAAATGAATCGACACAAATGTGATCTCGACACTGCTGTACAGAGCAGTGTTAATGCTCTGTCATGCTTTAGTTGATTGTGGTGGATTTTGCCCACTTTAGAGTATCATTTCTAATTCAAAGCACTTACGCAGACCTTGAAGATCCACTTTTTCAGATAAGTGGCATGACTAGATGTTGATATGGATTTAATGGTCTGAGATGACCACAGCCATGTACACAAAAATGCATTTGATCCGGAGGAGCTGATAACCTTGAAGAAGACACAAACACACTTACACACTATACCCTTACATGGCTTCTCTTATCTTGCTCTTCAAGGACCCCCATATTTCAGTATCCAGTGGTTTCATGTGTTTTGTCCAGAACACCAGTTCTCTCTATCTCTAAAGCGCATCTTTCTTTGTTCTTTGCTGTGAGAACACTTGCTTTTCTGTAGATATTCTGTATGTGATAGATTCCATCTTTCACGCTTTAATGTAAATTAGCAAGTTTTGTGTCACTTTACAGAGTGCATTTTATGAAGTCTCCTTAAATCAGACACCTAGAGAATCATAATTTCTGACATGGAAATCTTGTCACGCAAAGAGAAAAAATAAGGTGTGCAGACCACAAAGCCCTTAAAGGCCCTCTAATATGCAAATTGTTATGGTATTAATGGTGTAGTTACTCTGTTATCTTTGTTGTCAGAAATGTGCTAATGATAGGCACATAATTTGGACCCACGTCTCTCTTGACTGTAGTTCCCTCAGGAAAATACAATTTAGGCAGATTAGGCAAACTTTACGTGATGTGTCTGCCAACCATGTTAGGCAATATATTTTTGGAATTATCTGTCAAGCAGTGCTATGCAAACGTTAATTGCAATTAAATGTAACAAAAAAACAACATAATATCATCATTAAAAAACTATGTACGTGCCATGTTTAATACTGCTCCTTTTTTTTTTTAAATCTATGGATGTCTGTTGCATTGTGAGAGTACTGTGTGAGGCCCTGTTTATTTTGGTTGTTTGCCCTCAAAAAGAAAAACATGACTAAAACAGGTCTCCCCCCCCAGAGCCTCAAAGGTCAAATTTCTCAAATGTCAATGTCATTTATCACACAATGCTCCGCTCTGACATGTTCATCTCCATCAAAGCAAAAACCAGAGTGTTTAAGAGCTTATTAACACTTATTTCTAATTAGAAGGGAGACCACTCTCCGTAGTAATTAGATCCAAACATGTACCTCTGTTAACCCAAGAAGACTGTAAATAGTATCTAGGTAGATAGTATGTGTGTATAGGCTGAAGTGTGTACCATGTGTAAGGTGTGCTATGCCTGGTATTCTGCACCATAGTCTGAAACAGGGTGGGGGAGGGGGACTCTATGGTTCAGTGTTTCCTGCCTGTCCAGCTGAAAGCCCAGTGGACTTTTCTCCCATTCATTAGAACCATCCTTGCTGTCTGTTCTGTAGCATGCTCAAAGCATTTGACTGGCAGTGTGAGGTGTTAGGACAAAGCCATCTAATTCTGAGAAAGTGGCATGAGATGACTGATCCTACTCTTAACGTCAGAGATGATGTTGATGATGATGGAGGAAAAATGGCCTAAAATGGGATTAATAGACTAGTGCTTTAGGAGAATAATATTGTCCCCTCCCTTGAGTATGTGTGCATGTTTCTGTTTGCTTCCCATTAATTTTTAGCAACCTGTAATATCTTTATGAAATTATTGAGAAACGCTGAGGCAAACCAAGCTGAAGCCAGCCATTGAATCCTAAAACAGACTACTCAATGCAAATTAGAGATGAAGTGCTACTCATTTAGTTTTCCATTAATTTGTGGCACCCTCTTAATGTAATTAATGTTAAATTATACTTCCACTGGTTTGTTAATTCATATTTTTGGTCTATTATGCAGAAGGCATACATTTATTGATGTACAACATTCAGAATAAGGAGTAGATGCGCTAGATTAGGACTCTCAGCGGAGAAAAGAAATTTAAACATAGAAAGTTCATGATAAGGTTCTGTATCAACAGGAAATAAAACATTTTATTGAACATGTGTGTATATGAAGTTAAATAACAACAGTCAGAAAACTCCACAGAGTGAATCACTACACAAAGTGAAACAAAATTTTAAAACACCTCATCAAAATAAAGGTATACACAGCAATATAACTGTCAGCTCAGCGTCGCCGTGAGCGATATGGCAGGAAAAAACACCCCAAACAGTTCTACGAGATTACAGATAAAAATTCCACACACAAAAATACTCAAGCAGGCAGTTGATATACACAAAGGCAACTAGGATCTTTCTACAGCATCAGATTCTAATACTTTACACAGCTTTGTCTTGAAAGGTTAGTGTGGCTCTTGTTACCGTAGGTGAGAATTTAAATGGTTTTAGTTACACAGCAAGTATGTGGGGCCTCCTCAAGTAGAGTGTTGGTCAGGCTGCATCCAAGCTTTGGTAGGCCACAGTAAGGGTAGCATTACATTGCATTGCAGGTAATGGCTTTTCTCGCAGTACTTTACAAACCTCTGGAGTGCATGCTGCAATGCTACCTTCTACTGTATGTCCTGATTCTGTTCCTGACATTGACCTCTCAGATCACAATTCCATTCTTAAGCACTGTTCATTTTATGAGTACCCCAAGTCAATTTGATTCTCATCCCAATTGTTATACTTGTTTTATAAACAAGATTTTGATATTTTCAGTTACTGATTTAAATGATGACAGTTCTTTAAGTAAACTGGAGGTGTGCTGTAACTGTAAAGGTACAATTACCTGTGATCAAGCATGTGTTTGAAATATTTTAAATGGATTCCTTTCTTGGTTAGATATTTCCAAAAGGGTGTGAATTTATATAAATATGTTTTAAACACAATTAATGAATTAATATTTATTGCAACATTTAAATGAAAGTGCGAACTATACTTGGTCCCACAACAAAAGTAGAAACAAAACACACAGTCCATACTGTACATTCTGAGTTTCATATTAATATAAAATGATTTTCAATAGGGCACAAAGGGAACAATAACCAGATAATAGTCATGAGCGTAATCATAACGACATTAAAATATTAAGGTAAGTCACAGTCATACTACAATAAGTGGGATTCCATAACAAGACTGACCATGTCTGTTAAATCCATGGTGACTTCAGTAATGAATAATTATATAGGACAAATATAAAAATATATACACAAATATATTATTGGGATGAAGTGGGGGAGGGTGGGGTTATAATTTTTTCTTATACTTTAGTATATCCGAGTATTTGTCCCAAATGTTATGGCATTGGATCTGTGTGTAAGAAAACTCAACAGGAAAACGAGGGAGGAAACCTTAACAGAGACTCATAAATGTCAAGCTCCAACCTACACAGAATCTACATGTGCTGTGTCCTAACCAAACTATCGGGGAGGAATACATCTGACAGCATACGGATCTTCTTTTTTTCCTTGGGCAACACCACCCACATAACACTAGGGGATGAACATACAAATATTGCACAGTGCTCAACAAAATGCTGTGTGAATTGACCCACTCTCACTCCACATCTCTGAGCGTCAGATTGTGAATAGCTCCATCCAACATCTGATTGGTCCAGTTGTTAGAACTGATGACACTGTGCATTCTCTCAGCATGTAGAAGGTAAATGGCAGCACAACATCACTACAGAACAAACTGGTTGCTACCTACTGATAATGTCTACATCTCTAAGCACACACAGTAGTCACAGTGATACACAAAGCAGTCCTCAGAGACTCCTATGGAATGACAAATAGCTTTTTTTTTATATAATAGTGCTATCACCTACACAATAACATTGAAAACATTTAGAAACTCCTCCTGAAGCTAGCATCTAGTATACGCAAGAGGTTCCTCCAAGATAAGAGATATGGTTTTAATGAACTAAAACTTATTCTTCTTGTTAGATCTGTTGTAAAGGACATGGAGTAATTTTATCATCTATACAGACCATTAACTTTTACGGTTACTTTTTAGAATTACCTTATGCTCTTTTTTATGTAACTTGGCCAGCACTATAAAACTGTTTGGCCACCATGCATTTTGCTAAAACCGATGGCAGCCATTGTTGCTTTCGTGTATCTTTGATTTAAATAGAGTGTGTAAGCTCCACTCTCCGCTGAAAGCATGAGATCGTTTCAGTCTAGAATCCAAAAAAATAAAAGGTTGTTGCAGTCCAAATGGTATTTGTTAACAAGCTATTGTTGTTTCAGAGACATACAGTGCAACATAGTAGCCACGGGAGAAATAAGATTGGCAGTAAAACATGGCTAAATCTACTGTCACTGTGACAAGGCAACATAAAGCAAAGGCTGCTATTTAGGGCACCACTGCGGCCAGAGACTATGTTCCCAATAAACCAAAGCTACGACCACTATAGAAGTGGAGTGTGCATGAAGAGAGCATTTGTATACATTTAATGCCTCCCTAAAAATGGCAGTGTTAAGAAACTCACTTCATCCTTGTCAATATACAAATACATTGATTGTATAATGACCTGTTCAGTTAACAATCAAAGTTATACTTTAACCATGATGGTTGCATCACTTTTGATTTCCTTTTGATTGAAGGCAAGGAGGTCTTCTAAAAAGAGACACCCCCTGGTGTAAGTAGAACTCCCCCCATTCCCAGCCTTAGGCAAAGATTGTAAAAAAAATCATGCAGTTACCAAAAATATTTAGACATTGGCTTAATCTAAAAAATATTTGTCTTAAAGCTAGAGTCAAAACTCCTTGCTCCATTTGGAGACTGGACTCCAAATCCTGAACAAAATATTTCCAACGACAAGGCTATTGAAAGTAAGCAGTTAACAAAACTTTGTTTCTCAAGCTTCAAGGACACATTGGCAACAGCTTGTTACTACTTAATATGTGGTTGGTTTACAAGGGGCCAGAAAGAGACGGTTAGGTTTAGAGGAACAGAGAATTTTGAAAGGAAAGGTTTTAAAAGGAAAAAGTAAACACAAGGACTGAGGACTCATTTCACTAAAAGAGTATTATATGAAAAAAAAAAAAGACTGGCATGAAAGAAATTAAAGAGAAGATTATTTTGCAGCAGTTAACATATCCTCTGAATGTTTTGGTTGAAACAAAACTTAAAGGCCCTCAGCTTGAGAAATAAGTACAAAAAGTCATAAGAAATCATGTGCTTGTATAATTTCCAGCAGCATATTTTTCATGGAACCATATTAGTTAATGGCCTAAGTTTTAATATTTTTAAATATATGGATATAATCTAGTTCTGCGTTGGTTCAGTAAGTAAACATAAAGCCTGGCACCATCCTTTACAATGTGAGTATACTTCCACTAGCATCTTGCAGGTTGGAATTCTATATATTTTTTTTTTACTGGAATGCAGGTAGAATTCTTAAATCCTGTAATATATAATATCGGCTCTCCTATATCTGCATTTACATAATTTAAAATAGAACATCTTATTAAAAACATCAAGATATACACAGATTAGGAAATGGGTAACAACATACAAACACATAAACTAGAAATCATTTTTTTGTCTGCATACTGATATATACAACTGTGGTACAATAAATTCTTTCAGTCATGCGCTATCTATACAGATCATATTGCTTAAAAGAAGGGGGCATTTGGTTGGGCAGGGGGGGGGATTAGGTCATGGTAATGTCAGAACGAATGAGGAAGGGACAGTTTGTCTGAGGAAAGAGGGAATCAGAACCTGACATAGAAACACAACTCTTTAGGGGCCGGGGAAGTTGAAAGTACCATTAACAATTAGAAAAGAAGGCGATTTGTTAGACGAGTTAGGAGTATGGCGGTGAATGGACCCATATATCACTGAGGTATTTACATATACTGGCTAAGGAGCACGACACAGCCAGGGTACACGATCTATTTCTTAACGGACAGCTGGGCATCCACCTCCTCTTCAGGTTTGAGGACATGCCACTGGGCGATGGGTCTCCGTGGGTTGGCCAGCATATCCGACCAGTGGCGCAGCTCCGTGCCTGTGCTGTTCAGGCCCACAAAGACCTTGCCGATGGCATCGTTCTTGCCGATCTTGTCATAGTCCAGAACAGTTACAACAATTTGAACTTTCTGTAAAGGAGATGGGAAAGATACAGTGATGGAGACAGTGAAATGCAGCGGAGTCAAATTAACACAATGAGTAAACAACTGCAGCGCTGTAACCCATGCTAATATATTATAATAATGTATGATACATAAGGGATTCTTAGGATGTGTTGCCAAATAATGCACACATCCTAGTCAGTGCCAGTGCTGTGGTCTTGAAAGAGTCTTCTTCTGCTGTATTCTCGAAAGTGCCAAAAAAGGTGCATGACCTTTTCACTTCAATTTTATACCACTTGATAGAGTACATCCATTTTCATCTCAGAACGGATCAGTAAACATTTTGAGTAACTAATATCTCAACCTCTCTCTTATTTTCTATTTTTATTTGTACATCAACAAAGTACTTGAAAGGAAAAAAACAAAACAAAACAGCCAATCAAAACTGGTGGTGACAAAATTGAACAGGTCACATCCAACAATTTTCCAAATACCACTTTCTAACAGAGTGTACCATTATGAAGCGATGAGGTAGATAAACACTCCTTGCAGTCTTTAGATAAAGGCCAGTGGAATTCATTAGACAGAGCAAAAACTACAGTGGATTGAGTGTAAACGCATTCCAGATTGGTAGAGTGTGGCGAGGTCAATGGCTCCATCGTGGCGTGTGCTTATTCAAAGCAGTGACTTGTACATGCCTTGCAGGCAGGGAATATGAATTAGCGTCTTAAGAGCCCTGATTATGTTTCGATCCATGGCTCGGCTGGGAGCTGGTCTTGCTATCAAAGTACGCATGAACTCATTGTTCTCAGGAGGCATAGCTAATCTGGCATATAATGAAATATTGAAGCAGCTACAGTGAGACACACAGTGTACTGTCGGTCTGGGTTAGGTGCTTTGGAAGGCTGGTCAAGATGGGTCCTGTGTGGCAGGGAAATATCTCTCCCTTTGTGGTGGTAGATTGTCCTGATTAATGAACACACAGACAAGCTCCGAATTGAAAATAAGGCACACGGAGCCAGACTCGTGATTTCTGAGCTGTGAAGTGCTAAATCAATTTGTGGCAATTACTGCTATGCACAGTGTATTGATGCTCTTCACTGCAATTCATTCTTCCCGACCACCAAAGTCCAGCACAATCTGCATTCACATCAGCTTATGAAACTTAAAGGCAACCTAGATTTTACAGAGATTTGCATCACACACCCTCTCTAGTAGTGTCCATTAGAGGGAGGACAAGAGGCTTTTCATCCTCTATAAATTTTAAACCGTGACATTCTTTATCTTATCAATCCAGTGTCCCACTATATGTTAAAGTCATTAAGTGAGAACAGTTGCATTCTCCACGGAAAACAGTTCAGTCTGTACGAGCCGTTACCTGGATTTGTTCAAATGGCACTTCAAAGCTGAAGGACTCGTTGTAGTAAGGGTTGAGGGTGTTCTTTTTGATTGTCGTCTTCTTCTTCTTCAGCCTCTTTCCATTCTGCATCAGATGGATTTTCACATAGGGGTCTGTGAGAAAAAAACAAAAAACAAAAAACAAAACACTTTGTTTCATATTGGCCCACAAATACTATGCTGCCACTCAAAATAATTTCCTTAAGAGTGCTAATTCAGGTCTTTGCAATGTGCTAAGACTTAAAAAATTACAGACAAGTTATATACTGCATGAATGTTTAATGCCCACATCAACCCAGGTTTCATGAAACAGAAGCAAGTCCTTTCACTGTACCCTCCAGGAATGGAAACCTGTATTTATTCATCCTAACAGATCTAGTACCTTCTCTGGGCCCTTGAACTGTTTAAAATGTCTTGAGACAAAAATGATATTAGTATGATTTGATAGTTCCAACAATATTGAATTTATTTAAAACCTTGCACAATGCAGGAGATGACAATTACACGAATTCGAAACTGACAGTATCATGGAAACAGCATCTCATGCAACAGTCTCCAACACTGACAAAACACAGGTTTTCAATTTGGCCCTAATCAACTCTTATTGCTAGCACCTGTGGTAATTAGCTCAAGCATGCTCACTTTACCATTATAATAGAACAGAGCAATAGTCTGCAGATAATCTAGATCCAAAACCTTTTTGCTTGTTGAGGGAAGTTTGGTGGGTATTGAAGCGCAAATCTTTTTGACATACCTAACACTGATAATGGTCCAGTTAATTACAAGAATTCAGTAACTGACAAAGTGATCTTAAAAGTAGTGAAGTGATTTTCAGTAAAGCTTTTCCCAGATCACTAAATCTTCACTCAGATATCCTTTTAAGGTTAATTATGTGAACATGAAAGCCAAAATGAGAATAGGGACCTCTCTGTAAACAGCCAGCTTTAAGTATGATAAGGAGATTCAGTCCTGTATTTCTCTGGCATATTCACAGCAATTGAGATCATGATTTCAGAGCTGTTTTGCAGATCAAACCAACTGTATCTCGAACTTGATTAGATATAAATCCATATGAGTACACATAATATAATAATGTAATATATTAATACAAAAAAAATTATAATGTTAAAATATTAATATAAATAACAAAGCAAACGTTAAACTGTTTCAGTCACTGTTCCACTGCCACACTATTGTATCACTGCTTTTTTTACGCATGTGTGCTTTTGTAATGAGGGCGCTTCAGTTGTAATAGAAACTATTGTGGCATTGCCTATTGTGTGACTTACTAATTAAAGTACCTAAATGTTCACACAAGTGTTCCTTCAGCAATCACTGCTAACAGAGGAAGGTTTGTGACTGATGCTAGCTTGCAGGCATCAAACATTACCATTAACAATTTAGTTTCCCACGTGCCAGAAGAGGAATGTCAACTTTATCACTGTGTTGCAAAACTAAGATAAAACCCATCAAGGTTTAGCACATATGTCCACAGTTGTGAAGCTACATGACCACAGTGAAAATCACCAAAATTAATGCACAGTGAATAAGCAGTTAATGAGTATGGGAGTGGTCATTGCATCTGATGAAATGTTGAACAGGTTGCTATTTTTTTTTTCTTAGATCTGTCTCTGTGTTCCATATGCTGTAGCCATTATCACAATAGTTAGATGGCCATGGTCAGTATTGCATAAAGTTTTCACTGCTAACATCTGGAGGGTTGCTAGCAGTAGTAAATATTGGTCGAGCTTAACTCCTTTAATCATTTATCCAATTTAGAGAGATGCAGAGTGTCAGCTGACTTGGGGGAGGAGGAAACATATATCCCTGTGCAGTACAACCTAGCACAAGAAAAGAGGAAAAGATCTGTCCAAAGAGCCAGAGATCATAATGATGTTGAATATTTTCCCACTGTGAAGGAGAGCTCTGTGATGAGAAAGGACAGTGTGTGTGTGTGTGTGTGTGTGTGTGTGTGTGTGTGTGTGTGTGTATTGAGAGTGAGGGATGATGGACCGACTACTATCTAAATGAGAATCTTCTGGGCCGCAGCATTAGCACTTCCCATCACTGCCTCTATCTCCAGCTCCACTACCCACTGCTTTTCATATTTACAAACAACCAATTACCTTTTGATTTAGAGTCATCCCTGTAAAAGCTATACAAGTATCTGTGTGTAATCAGATGGCATTAAGAGTTTATACAAGTTTGTTGAAGTCTTCAGCATTTCTGTAATGCTATATCATCTGACTGATAATCATAATCATTTACATGCAAGTCTGCTGAAGCAGATATGGGTTAAATATGTTTTCAAAGTCATAAAATAATTATCTCCATTCCAGAATTCCTAAAATCCTACAGTGTCTTGACAGCAACTGCATGGATGAATGAGGGCATCATGAAGGTTAAATACGTCGCAGAATAAAAATATCACTATCAATTTATCCAGACCTACTCAACAGTCCCTTTCTGGCAACATACTTCAAGTATCATGCCTTTGCTCATAAAAAGCTTTGTTCAGAAAGCAGATTCTTTAACTTTGTAAACAAATACCAAGTTAGGAGATTTCAGACAAATTGAATTCATATTTATTCTCAGAGCATCTCTCGCTCTCTTTCTCTCTCACTCTCTCCCAGTTTCTTTTGGTTTTCCATCCCTTGTTCTTTTTCCCTTTTTCCTTTTCTCTGTTTCTCTTTCTTTAGGCTCAGGAAGGGATAAAAAATCTCTGGCATTTCCAAATCCCCGCCTCGTATTTCAACTGATCTAAATGTTCTTTATCTCCACAGGAAAAGCCTGAGTGCAGCATTCCACAGGCACAGAGACAGAGAGGGAGAGAGGCCCTGGAAGGTGCCCTGAACTCAACACCCATACCATATTAGGAGTAAGGCAGCACAAAACTCCTGCCTACTTTTTCTGACAGCACATTATGCAAGCATCTACACTCACTAACCAAACAAACCAAAAGCAGGGCTGTATAGAAATGGCTTGCTCTGCTCCCCATTTAGGAGGTGATCTCACACTTGCTTGTCCCGTACATGGTGAGGTGGTGTGCATGCCACAAATCAATCAACGAGAGTCCAGTTTCTCCTCACTCCTCATGAGAGAATGATTAACTAAGAACAGTTGGATCTCTGCAACTCACTAGTGCGCGCCAGACAGTACATAACAACTGAGAACCTTGTCTCTGTTGTTGGCTCTATCGCAAAGGTTTGGAGGTGAAATATTTTCTTATGAACAGAGGGGAATATGTGATAATATGATTCTTGGGTACATCAGAAGCACATATATATTCTGCCACATGATCTGGATCCATGGAGTATACATTCTGTCTATTGAGCAACATCAATAGATTTTAAGTTGTAATATGTTCTGTCATGATTTTAGGTAAATTCTGATGAAAATATAGACCTTGTTTAGTAGTCCAGTGTAGTATGAAAGTTAACTATATATTTTTTTATGACCTCATTCATTTTGTAGGGTTGCCTAGCAACACTGTGACTGAATTTTGGTTTTTGATACCTGTTACACAATTGTCTTACACTGTGGCAAATTGCTGAGAACAGAAACAAGCACACTGGTATTACAACAGCTTTGTAAGGTGTAATGCTTACAGGCATCAGGTCTTCTTGTGCCTCTTATCAAAAGAACAGCACATTGCCATTCATATTTTTATGATATATAAGAACAGCCACGGAAGCCTATTCTTTGTGCGCAGGAGGAAGATGGATGGTGATCAAACCATGGCAACAGCTCTAAGGCATGGATGGTTTTATTTCATGTCTTAACTCAAGGCGTAAAGATATAGAAAATGACAAAGCAAATATAAAACTGGTCAATTTTTCTGATGTGGTATGTTTTCAGTGGATTACACAAATGCAGTTGTGGGGCCAGAGGTCTACAGTCATGACCCAGAGGAGCCTCCTGGTGGTCGGATTAATGTACTGTCAACTGCACATAGCGCTGATAGTCATTTACTAATCCGATTTGTTGAGCTATGACCCTGTAGCTTGAGCAGCAGTAACTAAAGGTGAAATGTTAAGACTTCAGTTCTCCTAAGTGTGGACTGAAGCACTCAAAAGGGCCTATCACAGTTCCTACAATCACCAAACTCTATTGTGAGAGCTGATCAAAACTGAGATACTGTAATATTTCCTCTTCAAATAGTTGCCCTATTAGTTTTACTAGTTCTCATTCATTTCTAAAGAGGTTTGGCATGTCAAAGCTTATTGTTGATGGGTCACTTAGAGTGTGTAGGGAAAGACATTCTTAGGAAATAATTCTAATTACATATCTTTTAACTGAAAGAACCATGTTCTTGTATGCCAAGGAGTAATTAGGCTCAGTAAACGGCGTTTGAGCAGAGAAAAGGACAAATTACAGGCCGTCAATTATGTGCCCTCCCTTTCAAATTCCATCTGAGTCACTATTTAGATACTCACTAATTATCTATAATATTGTAGATTCTGTCCATTGTCTCATCCATGTGACAAATCTAGGACACAACAGAATGGGGCTCCCAGATAATTTTGTACACACTTTTAATAGGCAGTTATGAAAGTTGAAGCTGTATGTACAATGCAGCCTGAGGTCTTTTCTTTATTTCTTGGATGTTGACACTGGTACTTGTTTGACAGTCATGCAATGATCTATAGGAAGACAGGAAATGTACACAGCTAATTCTGACAGCTGAACGGTAAAATAACACATAGCATGTTAGCACACTGCTCTTAGTCATACAAAATATATCAAACGTGGTAAGCTGCATATTAATCAAGGGGAAATAGCATTACCCTCGTCAAAAAGATACATTAACATGGAGACACTTCTAAACAAAAGGTAAAAATAAGCAAATAAGCAGAATTTGCATGTTTTGGAGGATAAATCTGCTAGCTGTTGCCTTCCTGGACGGACACAGGGATTGTGCCATGACAGTGACTTATGATAGTATGAGGAGTTGGTGATTCCAAACTGGGAGATGAAGTAGGTAAAATAGAAAAAAAAAATGTAGTCACTTATTGCACTGGCACTCCCAGTGGGAGTGCTAAATTATGGAGCTGCTCTTTGAAAGCTCTAGTTCTGTGCACCTGCTTCAACTAAAAACTCTTTCTCAGAGGTTGATCAGACTTGACAGACAGCTTATGACGAGACTGAGACTAGCATGCAAATGTATGGCAGTAAGAGACTCTGTGAGCTGTCAGCCCTGGAGAGTTGCATTCTAATGGCCACCCTTGCTACTCTAGCTGATGAGGATGAGCTTGTGCCACTTAGCAAACAGCAGGTGGGCTCTGCTCCATCAGCCTGTCTGGCTTTCAGACATCAGGGGAGGGGAATTGACCACATGCATTGAAGTCTCAGTGTGAAATAGGACTTTGACGAGGGGGGTGGAAAGCACCCCAATGGACATGGCCGTCCTAAACTCAGTTGTGAACTATCTTTTTGTTTTGTTTGTTTTCTGATTTATTCATTACTTGATTTATTTCTTCATAAGAGAGAAATTCTTTTTTTTTCCCTTTTGAATCGTGACCTGAGATTTTGCATTAGAAGAAGAAAAATAAATTGAAAACATGCCTTGAGAGATATTGTTTATACACCCTGAGCGACGCAGCATGAAATGTATTCATGTTTTCACCAAAGCTAAGTATGACTGTTGGTGATGAAGCAGCATCTCCCACACAACAGAAGGGGTTTTAGGCTATGTGAAGAAGCCCTTGGGGCCATGTTGGATTGTTCTGCATGTGTTAGCTAAGAAAATGAGCGCACAAAAAACTTGTTTTTGAAAGTTAAGCCTATTCTAACAGGTGAGAGCTTAGTTGCCATTTTAAGGGATGTAATTTAGAGGATGTCAGAAGCATTTGAGCATAAGGATAGACTTTCATAAAGTAGTTTTGACAGCCATGCATGTGTCACAAGTAGAAATGTCAGCAAAAATATATTAGACAAATTAAACTTTTTCTCAAAAATATGATTTCTGCTTTAGGACACATGCACAAGGTAATCATCTTGTCTACCTTTCTTGGGTCTGGCTGATCCAAGAGGACCTTCAGCAAAGTTCTCCCAGCAAAGTTCCACTTACCTGACAAGCCACCCACATCCATCTTCTTCAGGTTCTTGGCCTCCAAGATAACCACAGTCAGCTTGCCAGCGGTGGGCACATACCGCAGAGAGAAGCAGATGTCGCCCAGTTTCTCTTGCTGTTTAAAATAAGGGTGAGGAGTCAAGACCCAAAAGAGCACACGAGGAATGGACAGAAACAAAAGTGAACTCAAAACCTGCAAAATACTGAAAGTACTCAAGTAATTTTATTTGCATCTTGAATTGTTAATCATCTTTTCCCTTCTTATTCTTTTTTGCCCTCTAAAATGGTTTTGACTATATTTATAACAGTGTTATAAAAACATCTAAAATAAGTGTATAACTGAAATCTCACACTGTGTAGTTATCAATGTTGTGCTTATGAATGTGCTTCAAGTGTGTTAGGAATGTGTTTCCATCTTCATAGTTTTAATCACAAAGGCTACTATTTTAAATGACTGCTACTTTAAGTAAAGGGGTCATTGGAGTTGTGATACATAAATACTGTTCATTTGATCTGTTTCAGTAATGGCACTTAATACATGGTCTCAAGCCATGTATGAAATGATCAGATACACCGTGTGATATGGAATAATACTGCAGCAAGTTAGCCACAACCTTCACTGTGTGCAGATGCCCTTCAACTCCTGGCATCACAAGGCATTTGACAGCGTTATAATTAACCTTTACATAAAGCGACCATAGCACAGAAAACAAGGCTCCCCTAGCAACCTGTGTTTAAATGCTATACTCCATGACATTTACCATGAAAATTGAATCTTTCAAGTCACTGCTTGGGAAAGCATAATTTTATTAATAGAAAGGGGGCATTGAGGCCTGATTAAGTGACATTTACATGGGAGATGGATAACCCTCAACTCAAGCAGTTCCTCTTGATAACTCAGTCTAACCTGGAACCTACCCAGACCTGCAGTTAGGCATTCCTTAATGATCACAGGAGAGTAATTTTGCAGTTAATACAATATAACTTTGTTATTTTACCACATTTGTTCTTGATAGTCAGAGATTATTACTAAGGAAATTAATGATACAGTGACTCATTAGCAATTAGATCACGTAGACAATCAAAGTCTGTAGAACTGAAGACCCCAGCAGTTGCAACAGCCCGAAGGATTACACCATTTTCTGAACCTTCTGTAGCTTGGAGATGGCTCCTTATTGGCTCTACTAATCCTCTGCTATCATTCTTCCACACCAAATAGCTGTGCTGCTCTAATTAGACTGAGATCAGGTATGCTGAACAAATAGAGTATTTACTCATGTTTTCATGTGGAACTGACTCATACCTCCTCCTTCTCAGCACTCTGGAGGTCCCTCCACTCCTCTGTCACATGGCTGAAATCTACCTTGTTCATGGGCACCTTCACATCTCCAATGGCATCATGCTTGGAGAAGCGGTCAAAGTCATACACCGTCATCACTAGAGTCTTACCTCCTAGTTCAGTGTAGGGGACCTAAAGAGGACCGAGGTGAAACCATTGTAAAAGCTACAAAACAAAAGGTATGACATTTGTATCATTTACAGCGTTCTCAAGGTCATATCAAATGCAAGTTAATCAAAGCAATTAGATCCAGTGCCTTGCAACTCCTCCAACAAAAAATTACACCAAGATTGGTTACAAGTCTAAACATGCTGATGTATGCAAGGAAGTTTGGTAATTATACATCCATTATGAGAAATGGTTGTTTGTGGAAGAGAGCCATTCCGGAACATTACAATTCAATCTTCTCCTCAGAGCTGTCCTTGACTGCCAGACAGGAGCCTTATGTACTAGTAAAATGAAGGGATGAAATATGGGACTGTAGGAAGGGGATTGTCTAGGATTTGATTCTTGATTGCCTACAATTGAGCTGTTTTCCAGACAAAACTCATTATATTGGAGAACTTGGTACAACATGGTGACAAACTGCTTGATTGGCTAGGAGAGAGATAAGAGAGGGGGGTTGCTATTTTGTCCTTGACGCTATCACACCAGCGCTCTAGCTGCTTCATTTAAATAACAGCAGCACTTGTGATTAGATGACAAAGGTGCAACACTGTGGCTATTGCATGTGAAATATTCGAGACTGAGAAAACAGAATGAGAACAAAACGTCAGTGAAAACAAGCACCACATAAAAACAAAATAGTCTCTTTGATTCGAAGCTGAGGTTATTTCATGCAGCATTTTCAGCAAAATATATCATCAAAGGTAGCTTTGCAAAATCCTTGACAAAACTCTCCATTTCATAAACTGTGGATGACACTGTCAATGAAACAGTCCCTTGGATAAGGAATGAAATCTTGAGACAAATCTGGTTTTCCAATATAGAGGTGTTATTTAATTTGTTATTCGAACTCTTTTCAAGACAAATGTTTCTATTTCTTCACCATGCAGAAGAATCTAATGTGGGTTCACCTTTGTATGACAGTTTGTTCCTAACATTCTATCATTCATCCTGTGGATACCTGGAAAGTCGTGATTCATGTGTGATTAGGTGATAAATATAGTGCTTATCTTACCTTGAAGGTGAACTGCTCATTAAAAACAGGATTCAGCGTCTTTCTATGAACCTTAGTCTCAAACTTCTTCTTCTTGTCAGGAAGCAGGTAGACCTTGACATAGGGGTCTGAAGTACCTCCCATGTCCATCGCAGGCAGCTCTGCCGCCTGGATGATACCCACTATAAGCTGGAGGGCACAAGACAAATATGTGAATGCAACATACCCACAAAGACCACCTGACCCACATCATGGCTCCCAACAGCATTCATCAGTTTTGTAAGTGTGTGTGTGTGTGTGTTTATGTGTGTGTGTGTGTGTGTAAAACAGAGTCTTAGGTTAGCCACTGATGATATAAACTGCACTGTTTTGCTTAAGCAGCATAAATGTTAAAGAAAAGTAGGCCATGCCTCCTTCCTCTCATTACACCAACAGAAGATCTGGCACATCTTCAGATTAATAAGAAGAGTGAAAAAGTAGGATATATATGAAAGCCTTTCAGTGTGTTGTGTGCTTCTCAGTGCTGGAGACAGCATACACTTTAAACAGGCCGAAGCTAAAAGAAGCGCAGGGGTCAGGTGATGTCAAGCGTGGAGTTAAAGGGCCTCTCTGCCTGCATCAGGCCGATAATTGATAGGCACACAGGGAGGCCTGAGAGCCTGATTGACCTGCCAGTCAGAACAGCTCCTTCATGGCCTCTTGGGCCAGTCAGTCAGTCAATCAACTTCCCATCAGACAGCCATCAGTGGCCAATCTGGAGGGCGACCAGTGCACTCAGGCATGGAGCGCACCACAGCTGTCAAGACCTTGCCAATGGCACAGCATTCAGCACGATGTCACCATGAGAAAAGGTGCCAAAGTGAGATGGTGAATGCCAGTGCCAAGGATTTAATCACTACCCTCTAAGTTCCAGTGTGTATCCTGCTTTTCTCTTGGAAAAAAAAATACTGTGGTACCTATTCTAGTTAAAAAAAATCAGTACAAACTGTTGCTAGGTTGTTCATCATAGTCCGTACCATGGAAACTAAATCAGTGGTCATTCGGGTCAGAAAAGGTTTAGGTGAGCTTCGGAGCTCAGCATGAGAGCTCAGCACCATTTAGAGCATGGAAATACTGCACACAGACACACAGACACACACACACACACACCACCTACCAATTAGCCAAATCGCACCAGAAAACTGTGGGGATGAATAAGTCCTCCAGTGCAATAGATATTTCTGGCTTGCACAATGCACCCAAGATAATGCACACCATTCTCCATACATTACTTTTATGCATCTCAAGAAGCATCAGTGTTGCTTACAGACTCACAGGGTTTCTTAAAAGCAGAGGGACTCACTGAATTAATGTGGAAATGTCTGTCTATGTAGCTGTCTCAACATATTAGTAAACTAAGTCGTGCACAGAGTATTGGTAGTACAAAGTGATACTTCTGTGTTCTAGTTGACAGTAAAAACAGTGTCCCCTTTTGATAGGTTAAACGCATAATGTGAATCGAGCCACTGATCATACGAGAGTGTGACCATTCGTCGTGACATGTTGTCAATTAGATTTCAGCATAGCTGTTCAGAGAGGTTAAATGTTAGCCATACAACTATGAAATGTCAAAACACATTTTGTCAAAACTAAACCTCCTAATGCCAGTACTTTCTTCAGTATCTGAGAGCACATCATCTGAAATTAAACCATAATAGTGCTCTCATATATTGTGTATTAACTTTGTACTTTTTAATATTGACTAGTTATTGTCTAGGCTACTCCGCTGTATATGAAATTCTTGTATAGCTTTTAGAGTGAATGATTTGTGAGACACTGTCTTTTTTTCAGCTCACCAGCATCTCCATATTAAATACACTTAATCTGTCTTTAGACACTGGTAGCTGTAAGCTCAGTTTTCACTCACAAAGGTTTACTGAAAACATTTTATTAGGATAAGACATTTTTACTTATGGCTCTTCAAGATTAACAATGAGTGGTCATTGGCTCCATTTTTGTGGTTAAGGGAGATTCTATTAGAAACACTGAGATGGTCATATTAGCTGACAGATCTTCCTTAAAGCCCCCATTTGGTCTCCTCAGTCCATTTATACTATAACTCTCATTAGTAAGCCATAGTCAGTTTCTCTCATGCCTGGATGGCCATCCTGCATCAGTGCTGATCACGTGTGCATCTCTTTGACTTTTAAGCATGTACAATCTCTTTTCATCTTCTCTTTCCAGTCAGATCAGCCTTGCCCAGCTGAGCTGGAAAGGGAAGATTACTTTTAAGCAAAACCTGGGCTTAGTCGATGACCCCAAAAGTGCATGGTGAAGGGCAAAAGCTGCTGAACTAGCTCCCTTGCCACAATGTGCCTTGAACTGTCCTCCTGGCAGGTCTATTCAGTGTAATTTAAAGGTAGACAGGGGAAGGCACAGGAGCTTGACTTAGCTGCTCTCCCTCTCTCTGGTGCTTGTTATTGAGCTGAAACTGGGTCAGCCTGATGTAGCTCAGTTGGCTTTGTGTTTCATGCTATTGTGTGGCAGCCCCTGAGCCCTGTGCATTACTGTTTAGTCTGCTGTGTTTTCTTCCTGTCTGCAGCTCCTTCGCTCTGTGGTCTCGTTTCCTTCTGTGTACATCTCTAATGGTGATCTTGGGAATGCTATCAGTGTACTGCTTTGTTTAATGGACTACTATTTTTGAAACTTGCAATAATTATTAAATCTCAGAGCTTTTGCGCTATGAACCAAATTGAACCAATCCTGCATCTTGATTCCAGTCATTGCTGAACAGTTACCTAGCGTATATATACTAAAGACTAATGCCCTGGTATCGCTGTGGTTATAAAAAGCTCTAATTTCTTTGTGCCTGAATAGAGTGATGGGTGCGGGTGGATAATCTCAGCCTGTCAGGTTTGTTTCTGGCAGCTTGCATGCGGACTCTGCAAGGGACAGTGATGCTTTCCCACACTGCCTCTATTATCTGTCAGCCAACGTCTGCCAGAGAGAAGTTTATCTGCTTCTCAAGTCTTTTAAGTCTCAGCAACTGAGAGAAACAAACAGATGAGTTTCGGTTCAGCCACCGTTTTGTTGAGGTCAAATGAGCAACCTCACTCAGAGGGGAAATTTTACAGTGGAAAAGGGATAATTCAGACCAAAACCAGACTGGTATGATCCCTTTAGAACCTCTGATATAAACAGAGTGATTCACCTTGAGATGTGTTTGATAAAAACACATCTAAAAACACATCTAAAAACACAAGCTATGACAACAGCTTAAGTATGTCATGCATTATATTTACAGACAGCTTCAAATGATTCATGAACTGGAAAATGGAATGAAACAAAACACTACATCGGACATTGACCATACTTACAAGAACTTTTTTTCCCTCTTTTCTCAAAAACCACATACACTGAGATTCGGTGGCAGATCCTTACCGTATTCTCGGTGAAATTGTAATCCAAGGAGTACTGTAATTTGCCCAGTTTCTCTTCCTCCTTGGGCTCCACCTCTTTCTCTCCATCGGTCAGCCCTGTCTCAGCATCATCCTCATCCTTCAAAGCCTGAAGGAGACACCCACCAAGAGTCAGTCCCCTCCGCTTGACACTCGTGCCAGCCACCAAGTAGCTGCGCCCCGGGCCTGCCTGGACAGCTCGCCCCTGTAAAAGCTGCCTCTCTTTTTGGGGAGCAAGCACTAAAATACCATAGGGGTCAACACCATGACATGCTTGGTAAATGCACTAGCTTTGGTCTGTAACCCCCTGATATGTTCAATCAATCAATCTATGGACGTTCTAAGTCTCATTGGGAAGAGGTGGGGAATCAAATGCGTTGAAAGAAGGATGGAAATAATGGGCACAAGCAGATTGGGGTTGAGGAGAGGAGATGTTTCCCAAATACAGTGGACAATTCCCTTGATGCTATTCAAGCAGATCAGTTTCTGACTGAAAACGAATCAATGGGGAAATGTCACGAATGGCATATGATAGAAGAGTTCCCTGACTACTACCCTGAATCTGAAGTGGTGGGGGGTGGTGAGTGGGGAGAATCAAGGGGAGGGGACCGCAGATTGAGATTGAGATTGGAAAGCATGCGATTGAAGAGTTCTCAGTTCATTCAGTGTGAAAGTTGCCTTCCAAAAGGTCAGTCTTTGTCATCAGTAAGCATGCAGGGCATTCTCGTAATACAGAACGGTGCTCTTTCAGTGACCCCCCCCATTCTCACTTGCGTAACTCTCGGATACACGGTTGCATTGTCATAACCCTCAGCTGCATGTGTTACCACCACGCTGATGGAAGCTATAAGCATCATGCTAGCAGAAGGTGTTCGTACAAGGGGTCGTAATGTATATGGGGCCTGTCCTATTAGTTGTCAGGTTATTGGTGTGAAAGCAACAAGGCTGAACAAAATTGATTTCTGTTCTGTTCCAAGCCCATTGGACTTCCCTGATATGTGTGATATGTAATCAAAAGGCAAATAAAATGATTAAGGCCAGACTATACCCTAAGGAAACAGGTTTATTAAATGAGGCCATTCTTTCCTGAAATGTATTATTTATTTTTACCTTTGATACTACTTACCTCTGCAAAGCAGTTAGCGAACAGTTAGATCATCATAGCTATAAATATCTGCCCTTTATATTTTGTTCAGCTAATGAGCTAATGTTCAATTAATGGCATTCTCTATGTGGATTTTGTCATGTTGAAGTGGACAGTACTGGGGCTACTGATAGCAGTAGACATATGCAGTTGTAATGATTAAACCCTCACTCTGTTTCCATTTATAAAAGGATAACCTGAAATAATTGGCACCTTAATCATTGTACATGGGCATATTTGACTTGAAAGGAGAAATCAATATGGTTCAACCTTGTCAAAGCAAACCCACTGCTTTTTCTCTTAGACATATATATGTGCATATGCAGAATTACACACATATATATTTGTAGACATAAATGAACTGTATGCATGGTTACATATAATTCGTTCTACAGGAGTAAGTTGTTTTCAAGAAGCTACTGAACATCAGAGCAGCAGGCTTAAGAAGATCCAACAGCAATTGGGAACCTACCGCCAGTGCCAATCCCGCACAGTCATCAGACACAACATAGATAAGGAGGACATAGAAGGAAGAAACACAAATTAAAACAACCACACATAGAGGTAACCACGTGAGTCTGGGCACACCAGGAGAAATGACTACAGAGGAGCTCTAGGCCCCATTTCTGCCAGGGAGTGAATGGAGTCTTTTTTGTGTGGAGCAGTCACTACCATTTATTTGGTGTAGCGGTACCGACAGGCTGCATGTTTGTATATTAGCATGTGTTGTCATAGAAAAAAGGGAACCAACACTGGCTGCTGTTGACTTTGTTTAGAATAATCTACTGTGTCTTTAATTTTGTAATTTAAAACAAATCACTGCTCAATTTACAGGAGCCGTCGTAAGTAATCTTGTCAGCAACATGTTTGTGTCTAAAAAGACAGTGATTCTGAGTAAGACTGAGTGATTTTGGACAACTATTCAACTTCTGTTCTGTCATACTGTTGTGTTGATCCACACAGAACTTCACAAACAGCTTGCTTACATATTTGCTGATCCATTGCAGGCATCTGGTAAGTGCTGACTTTCTGGTATACTCTGATCAAATTGGTATAGCCTTGAATAAAAACTTTAGAAGTTTGACCCTTTGTTATATTCCCATTTAAAGCTTATGTGTTCCTTGCTCTTCATTGCCTTCTATGTTAATCATTGTTTCCAACTCATGAAGTGAGTTGTGTCAGTGTGGACTCAAAGGCAATCCTCACACTGTGAATTACACAGACTTTGAGAATTATTCTGTTAGAAGTGTAGTATTGCGATTCTGTTAATGCAATTAGTATGCTAACAAGGGTTAAAGTGCCAGTGTTCCATATAATTTCTGAGTGCATTAGAAAGGGAGGGCTGAATTAATTTACTCCCCTCCATGTTTAATTAGCTACCGTCATTTCTCTGGGTTGATACCACTTCATCACACAGCGTACCATCAGCACACTAAAATGTCCATTGTTCATTAAGCAAAAACTAAAAGGATCAGAGAGATTCAATACTTTTGAGCCAGGTTTTCCAACACAGCCCTGTAAATAGAGTCAGTGGTGAAGCAACATTGTTAACTAAATGCAGATCTCACTGTGAGCTCCTTTTGCTGACCATAATTTGATATTGGGTTCTTGGAACTAACCAGAAAACAAATAAAAATTACATTTCACAGAATGATATAAAAACAATATAAGACTTGCTGCCACATTGGAAATGACTCTATACTAAATAATCAGTTGAGGTTGAGAAGTCATAGACTAAGCAAAATAGCGGTTACAAAATGTCTTTACCTCGGTTTTGGCACCATCTTTGACATCCTTCATGTTGATTGCATTCTTGCCCTTGTCTTTGCCCTTTTTCTTGTTCTTCTTCTTGAATATCCACTTTTTGCAGATGCAGAAGCAGCATGTTACAACTAGTATGACGGCTACAAAAGCAATGGCTATGATGGCCCATGAAGGCACTGTGGAAACAGAAATACAATGATCGTTCTTAGACAATTTTGAGATGTCTAGCAACATGCAATCAGTCTCAGGTTGAGAGGACCACAGCCCATTACTTCGTCGATCTACATGTGATTTATGGTGGAAATAAAAAAAGAACTTATTCTATGAAATGGCCAATAAATGGTACATGGTACAAGTGTTGAAATTTGCCCACTGTTAGGGGGCTTTGATTAGTGGCTGAACTCCTTCCATGTCTGTGTCTAGACATGGTGGTGTAGTGATTCTTCTCAGACGTTTCAGAAGACATTTCAGCAGTCAAGTGAACACCCTAAGCCAATTTGGTGGAAATAACAGATGCTGACATTCACAATCTGCCTTCTTAACAGGAGACTTGCAGGAACTTGACACTTTCGTGCTGGTCTCCTCCATTCTGGATTCAGCATAGTAAGGGCTGCGGCTCTCAATATACACAACTGCTAAAAACAAGTGGATTCCAACAATGGCTTTCTCACAGTGAATGGAAGTAGGAACAGGGCACCAGTGGCTTAGCTGAGATGGTAGGAGCTGAGAAGTAAGAGAGCAGGATCATCCAATGGAAGATTGTGGGCTCATTTCCTGATTTAATGAGAATATTAATTATTTACTCGAAAGAAATGTAATTTTTCTGACACTTCTGTTGCAATGGTTGATGCTATGCCACTGCTGAACCTCAAACTATTTACATTGTTTATGTAGAGCGGTTAGAGGGAAAGCAAAAAGAAACAGTAAATAATGTACATACGTATCTTGTTCTTTAGCATGTTTAACTGATTTCAACTGGTTTCAACTGCAGTGAACATATTTACGACACTTTAAGGTTGAAGATACACGAAATGCACCTATAAAGAGAGTTGTGCTTAAAAAGGTATTCCACTTTCCGAGCAGGGTGTGAAATGATATGAAAGTGATGTTTCCTCTGCAGTGCCAGATTTTGCTAAATACAGCTCAGAGCTGCATTAAGTGCTGTCAGGGACAGACCGGCAAACTGCTGAGCTCCACAGGCCAGCGACGGCTCTAACAGTGTGCTGCCAAACGTGGAGACGCCTCTCTAAACTAAAGACTGAAACCACCCATACAACAAGCATCAACAGTCCAGGGATTCATGAACGGGGCCTCGGAAGTATAGGAGGGGGAGGGAAGAGCCAGATGCGATGGAAATAATGTGGAAATGTAACGGAAGAAACCTCCATCTAGAGTTGTATAATTACAGCTCTTGTTTATCAAACATCAAACACCTCGAAACCAAAAACATCACTGCATTTCTGGGTCACATATACTCTTAGTTTACACTTGGATGGGGGTGTGATTTGCATGGGTAATAAGCTGTAGTAGATACTGTATTTAAAAAAAAAACATAGTGGCCACAACAGTTGGGATATTTTATGAATCTACTGAGGTTACAACTCATTCAAAGCTAAATATAGAATCTTCCATTTTCAGTCATTCCTCCATTTTGCTTCCTCTCTGTAAAGCTTTGAGGACTCTATATCTTTTTGGCACTTGAAAGAAACATCAGTAGAAAAGTGTTTTATAGTTTCTCTCACTCTCTTTCTCACTCTCTGTCTCTCTCTCTCTCTCTGCCCCCTCTCTCTTTCTATCTCTCCCTCTCTCTCCCTTCCATGAGCTTTAGATTTGTTGGCACAGGGCAGCATTTCCCTCACCAGGGCCCAAAGGGAGAGTGGAAGAGAGAGAGAGAAAAAAAATCAATGGGCTGTTGACAAAATCGATAAGCACTCTCCTCCAAGGAAAAACAGTGAGTGATGGTCTAAAATAACTTTGGGATCCTCAGCCCTTGGCCTTGCTGGAGCTGTGTGGTAATGGAAGTGACAGTTGTGCAGCAGTGAGTTTTGAGCCCCGCCCCCCCCCCCCCCCCCCCCCCCCCCTCTGTTCTGTGGTCTCAAACTTCCTAACCATCTGTATGGAATGTCTCCGCTCAAGAAGTGACTGCATAACAAGGCACTCTATATTTCATTGCATTGTGGGTTTTAGGGCCATCGGGCCTCACTCATGTATTACACGCGGCTAACACATTATTGCTGATTGATTGCCCAAAACACATTATTCTATCATGGAAACACCTTTAAGTTAAACTGAGATAAAACAGACATGACAAAATTTAACAATACTTCCACCAAGATAATGTCAAATGTCCGGGAAGTAGAATGCCTTTTTTATTCATTTATTTATAGAATACATTTTTTAATTAATTTCTGGATAGGAGCATGAACATGCTTGTTTTGTGAAGAAGTTTTGACCAGTGCATTGTCCATTCTATCAGCTAAACTTCAGAAGAGGCAAATGTTAAAACAAACCCGTCAGAAAAGTGGGAACTGGGAGCAGTTTTAAATGTCGCTCTGTCAGTCAACAGGTGTCCGAGCTCCATCTCTCAGAATACCTCTGACGGCCAAAACATCATCACAGTTACAAAGCCCCTGACCTGAGCCCTCTGTTAACCACTTTGCCCCTTTTTTGTGTCCCCATTCTATCTCCTATCCTTTACTGACCTCAGTATCAGGCCATGACAGTAAATAAAGAATGTCATTCTGCTCTTCGAGTCGACGACAGAGAGGACGCTATCACAGGATTTCTGATACCATGCAGAACTATGAGGTGTCGGTGAGTTTAGCCAACCATTTCTACCATGTGGTACAAAAGATGAGTCTGTAATGGATGTGTCTAGAAAATGGCAGTTTCATATGTAAGGCTTGTTAGCTGAAATGATAAGTAAGAGCATCTTGCAGTAGCAGCTGTGGAGCTCTGACACTCTCTTTGAGAAAAGAGTTATACCTACTGCACTGACTGAGCTTGAGACTAAATTAATGCATGTAAACAATTACAACATTAGTTTTCAGTGTAACGATGCAGCCTGGTATTGCAATCAGATTACTTTTGCTCATCTATTAAAATGTATTAAATACCTCTCTTATGAACTGGTGTTTAGAAAATCATTGTGTTGGTGATTGTACCCTGTTTGTGACAAATGAGCTCTCTGCTCAAAAGCCATTGCAATAAGCTGCAGCTTATCTTTTTCATCAAGCACATGTCTCATTCTGAAAGACACTTTTGTGTTTCTTAATTAAAAGAACCTGAGTCCCAGAAAGCAATGGAAGCATCCACTAATTAACTACATTGTGTAAGCGTCGATTCTCCCTCGAGAGTGCCAAGCAAGCATGTGCTTTACAGTTTTAAGCAGTGGTTATCTCTCATTCCGCTACAGAGTTGCCCTGACCTCAAAAAAAAAAAGAGAGACAGAGAGAGAGAGGAAGAGAGAGAGAAAAGACTAATGGAAAATGGAGTGACATAGCCAGTATGTTTGCTGCCAATGAAGGCTTCAAATCAAATCTTACACTGTCATTGAAAACCATCCAGAGCATGGAGGCCAAAATGCATTGCTGAGCAATGAGACACCTACTTGGTTCTCTACTGTGAATGCCAACAAGCAGGCGATAAGTCTACCATCTTGCTGCTGCTTTCAAGGACACAGCGTGTCCTTTTGGCTCAATCAAGCCAGGGAGTGGTGCTGAGGAGTTGTCTCCAGCTGTGTGTATCTGGCACACATAATACACATTCTCCCTTGTCATAGAATAAAGCTTTTTTGTAAACCTGATTTAAATTGCAGCAGGATGAACAGACAAAACACGGACAATGGAAACCTGGTAGTGCCAAGTTATTGGACACAAAAACCTTACTACCTCGCTTTTAGCTTTCTGTCCATAGCACCTCTGACTTTTAAGGCAGTGCTAACTGAACTGAGGTGTCCTACAAATTAATAGCACCACATCACATTTAAAATCAAATCGATTTTTTGCTACGGCAATTTATGAATTTTACAGCTTAATTTTATAGAGAAAGATCTATTTGGTGAGATGCACAGCCTTGCGTTACTGACATTAAACTAAAGGCAACAGATGTGATGATTACTCTTTTTTATCAGTTTTGAAGGAATTTCCTCTGGTTTTGTCACTCGGAGACAAACAGGTAATCATTATATTTTGAATATTCAGGAAATTTATGAATTAATGTGACATGTTTCAGAGTTCATCTTAACATCCTCAAAACTGATCAAAACTTTGGCTCAGCAAATCGATTTCTCTGAATATAGATAAGATACAGTGGTAGAGAGATTCAGTGATATAGAGATAGCTGTATGTCCTGTTCAATAAAAGGATATCAAAATGAACACAACAGACAATTCCATGTCTGCCAGACAATAGCGAATCTTGTGTAAATAGTCTGTTTTCCAAGATGCTGCACATGCTTGCATTTCAACCCTGCTCCTCACATGTTACATTAAATTTCACACAACATAACACTAATTCTAATCAGCAACACTATGAGGACAGAAACACTGAACTAACTTTTGGGCAAATCTCATAGAAAGAGTAGAATCATGGCAGTTTTCTCTCAGTATTAGCTGAGTTTCTTTTGTTCAGCATTGGTTCAGTATTTGTCATCAGGTGTTTATCTAAGTCAACAGATTGAGGAAATCAGTACATTTAGATTACGTTTAAATGTAGTATGAGCTGTGTTGTTCTGAGAGTGAGTTGGACAGGACTGTTTTGTACATGCTGTGAGGTATGGACACAAGCTTTCTGCTCGCTAACAATCGTTCCAAGCTCCTCATGAGAGTAGAGTGCAGCGCTCCACATCTCAATCGGCGAGGTTTGATAGAGCGTCTGCTTCGATTATGCGCTGCAAAGACAGAGTGAGTGAATACAGCAGAGCCCAGTAAAATGAACTAACAGGGTAATGTGTGTCGCAGTGGCAACACAAAGTTAATATATTGTGACAGCACCCTGTTGGTCAATTAACCCTGACAATACAGCAAGTTATACAAACATGAGCAAGAAAAACACGAGCTCCCTCAATGACCTTTTGTGGATGCGTGTGTGTACTATATGATGATGTATGGTTTAATTAAACCATCTCCAGTTACGAAGGGGCAGAACAATTCTGTTTTCATATTTATTCACAAAAGTGATGTGAGCTGAAAGTGATGATACCACGAGGAGTAATATCCCGTTCTTTCATTTCCTCAGTCAGACTCATCCTTACTAGATGGTATCTTTTGTTATTCTATTTGAGGCTGCCGTGTGTAGAGAAAAACCCCATCCAGACAGCGAGAGACCACAAACAACACAAAGCCAATGGGATCACTGATTGAGAGGCTGAAATGACCACAGCCTGAGATGGCACGTCCTCCTGGTCCCTCTGTTCCTCCCACCAGTTCAGCAGCAGATGAGGTGAGGGTGGGTGGTATAAGCTGGACCTCTCTGTTTGTTTGTTTTCATTTCTGAATTAAAGATGACTGGGGACAGGCGACTCTTACGTGCCCTGTTGTCTTGTGGTAAGGGAAGTAGGATGTGAGGGCTGGTGGATGCAGGCTGTGGGAAGACGGGCCAGGTCAATGGTGCTCCATGTGGGAGGGCTGCTTCAGCCGTCTGTCAGCTTTTGGCTTAGTTTGGAGTTTGGCTCTCATGTTCCTGCCCTCCTCCTGATATTAGCTTCTGCTACCACCTGCTATGGACTCATATATGAGCTCGCGCAGTCCAAAATCAGGGCTACAGCCGCAGAACAGCCAGTGGAAATATTCAGTGGGAATTCAAAATAGGGGTTTTGCCAGAATACATATGGATTTAACATTATTTGTATTAAGACCACGTTCCGCCTATGAAACATTAAAAAGTTAATATCTAAAAAATGTATCTCTGCTCCTTTGGATATTATGTATTTCATCCGTTGTGGAGCATAAAATGATAAAGAATTTTGAAAGCAGCAGCTGCTTGATGTGTTCCGGATTATTACAGAGGAAATGCTGCACTACTTGTTTACTGTGGCATATAGTAAGAGAATAGAGATGCTGTCTTGTCGTAATGTCCCTATTAGTTTGAATAACTGTTCCGGGCTAAAAATGATCAGACTGCTATTGTGCTGAAAGGTTCATTGCAGATGAAAACAGTAGGGATAAATTTTGAATGCTAGAATGCTAGGACCACCCGTAAGGACCTCATTGTGCAAGCTGAGCTCTCTCACCATTGGTCAGAGCCAGAAACACAGTCCGTCATTCATTGTATTTCATCAGACGTCTGGGAGCATCATCCAGACAAAAAAGCAAATAAACACTTATTTTGTGAGAAGGCCATGACAAAGTGTTTTGTGTCATTTAATGGTTTGCTTGTCTACACAGTAAAGGATGTGACTGCTTGTGACTATTGCGGTCTACTGACACACGGACGTATGATGACAACAGACCACAGATGAGCCCTCTTTAAAGACCATCCAAAGAGACGCAAACAAATAATAATAGGAAAGGTCCGGAACGATGCACATCAGTTTTAATTTCCTTGTGCCTCTGTGAGGTACTTGTAGTGAGTTAATTTGACTAGTGATGAAATTGTCTTTGAAAGCTCTCATCTCTCAAGCTTGCTTATGTAACACTAGGATGGGAAACTTTTCAAACATGTATTTTCATCAGTGCTCTGTAGCATATGTTTTGGTAGTTATCCCCGAATGTGGCACAAGATGGCTGAAAGTGACGGGTCTATGATTTTTGCTCTGCGGTAAACACATGCACTGGAACAAACACAGCAAAATAAAGCACTGATTGAAAGTGGCTTGACAGTATTCCATTGCCACTCAAATCTTCCCTCTTATGTGTGATCCCACACTCTGGAGGCCAAGACAATAGTCTAAAACACAGTTCTGTCTCTGGGCATTCATCAGCTTGACAGAGCAGAGCACAGAGATGCTTGTTTGAAGAGAGACGACACCAAAAACAGTAATTTAGGTCCCAATAATGGACCGCCTTTTTTTGGGTTGCACTCAAAGGGGCTTATATATATGTCTGAGTCAAACTCAGCAACCCTTTATTTTTGCACTTGTCTGTGGCGTCACGATGTCCTAATTAACAGTTTGGGCATTCATGCCAAAAGTCTGACGGGAGTATGCTTGAGAGCAAGAGCTGGTTCATCTGTGGTGAGGTGGAGGTGTGGACAGTCCCTCCCTTAAGGATGTACCCACCGTTCCTTTGGGCAGGAACCTTCATGTCAAATGATGCATCTTTCTAGCAGTGCTAACAGAGGCAGCTCTGATATCAAAAGCCATTTCTTTTACACCACAGGAGACTCCCTGATTCAGGTTCTCACATGTCCCTCCGTGTTAATCTCATTTAAATATCCAGTAGCCTCCTAATGCATACTTTTGATGACATTTGCAGGTCATATGACTGGTTAAAGTCCACCAGCGCACATTGCACGTCAATGTAGAACATGCACGCATCACTTACTAAGCTCCCTTCATTTCCCAGAGCAAACAATGTGTGTCTAAACAGAGCAGAAAGCAAATCTTTTATCGCGCTCTGAGCTTCATAAATCAGAATAGGTATAATGTAACGTACGTCATGTGAACCGCTGTGAGAGCAATAGATGTCTTTCTTTTCACAAAAGCCATTTCCTGACACTGGAATTACTTCCACACAAGCCAACAAAAATGCCTATATTTAGTGCCAGACTGCACTTTTATTGAATGGGAAGAGCGCTGCTGGACAGAGCATGCTGATTTTTACTGAATGTTAACGCTACTGTTGCATCTTAACAGATGCTTGAGGGCATCTCTGAGATGGAGCATCTGTATACAAGTGATGGGTTGACAACAGCTCAGCATTTCAGTTTGCTCAATATGCTACTGTTGTACACTTCATGTCGAGAGCTGTGTTTACTTGGAAATGAGGCGCAGGGTGAAACAAAAGCAATAGTGACAGGCATAGCGACCCCATAAGTCATTTTCTCTCTTGTTTACAGCTGCTGTAGGAAGGGACATGTTGTGAGCACATCAGCTGTTTGGTAACTTGTTTCCACCTGGAACTTCCATTAAGAGATGTGTAAACCAAGCAAATTAACAGATGAAATG